>NC_091947.1:20757114-20909614 GCF_041260155.1 Ptychodera flava | reverse complement strand
CATTACTTCACCATCCAATTATCCCAAATTAGTTCCAATCGAGTTGCATGCAAAGTTCTAATAAGTCAACTGTACGTTGACAAAAGTATTCAACGACGGTGCTTTAAATTTTTGAGGTTAATTTTTACACTAACTTCCGGCAAAATTCACGACAGCCACTGTAAAATACTCTGAAATGTTTGATACTGATACGTATGCAAATTAACGCTAATTATGCAAGTCTTATCGACCAACTACTCTTTTAAGTCCCTCATGCTTGGCCAACTACACCAGAAATTCCTGCGTATAGACACGGGAGCTAACATGCAATCGTCCAAGCAGTAAGATGGCACTGTTATATTTCCCAGTTGCTGCGTTACATGCCCTGTCACTTGGCTATTCATTCGACTGACGTGAAGCAAACTTTTAAAAAATAAATCTTATACCACAGCCATAACCGAATACAGAGCCCAAGGCCTTTTTGCAATAATAATATCCATTTTTCTGTGAGTGCTCTGTTGCTGGTACTGTTATGGTCGTACCTTACGCTGTTCGGGGAAGCTTTTTCTGCGATTATTTACAAATACAACATACAGGTATTAACCCAACTGAAAACAGATGACGATATACTCTATCAATATACTCTACTCTATCAAATTTCTTAGGAACGGACCATTAGATCTTGGGAGGTAGGGGTAGTTACAATCAGATTGTGAATATTTTTATTTACAATCGTAATTTTTGAAAAATTATTTTCCATGTGAATCATGATGTGCTAATTTTTTTCTAAGTAAACTGGCAGATTTAAAAATTTTGCTATCTCGTTTTATTTTTTTATTGTGCAAACTAGTCTGAAGATTTTTGCCTTACTTTTTGCTTTTAATTTTTTTGTTTTTGACCACCCCCTCCCAAGATCTAATGGTCCATCCCTTATTAGACCCTGACGAGCCAATGTTGTTGTGTGACATTGAAGGATCATTTCGCAAGTTCTTGTTTTATTGCCAAAAACATGTTGAAGCATAATCATTTAGCTTATCGATGTAGCGCCTGTACGCGCAAAATGCATTGTTATTGTTCAAGTTACGTTTGAATTCTGGTCCGGACCAGAATTCACTCGTCGATAGTGGCAATGCAGTCCACATATGTACAAGCTCAGTTGACAAGCTGAATGCTGCCTGCGTGTCGCAACAAGCTTTGGAGAGTGGAATAAGAAATTACGGTTGGTATTAAAAAGAATAATGAAAAAATCATTAAAAAGTTATAGTTACTAGCCCTTTAAGTGACATGGCCACTCTTTCAACCCTCCCACACAAATTGAGACTATATGAATAATATTATCAACGTTTGTTTTATTAAAAGCGTTGTATAGGCGCGCGCGCTCATCTGCGTGCGTTTGTAGGCGCCCGTGTACGTAATCATCACCAAATCATCATACATATACAACATGCTGTTAGACGAGATGGCAAGGCGGAGAAAAGCGGTCTGACTTGATTTGCTTTAACATCTTTACAAGGTTAGACATGTTTTCACAAGCGAGAGTTTGGGGACATCTCAGTTCGTTTTAACCCGCTAATAATAGAAATTGACGGCCCCATACCCTTCCACCCGTATTTATATACTTTTTCGGTCCTTGCACTCTCTATTGCTATCTCGCGGTTGTGACTTCAATCGCCAACAGTTTGCAGTGTGTCTGTGTAACAAGCCGTTATCAGATCTCGCATCTCCTTCCTCTTATTTCGAACTGCCACTCCTGATAACGATCAAAATCCCTCGGGTTGGCTTCAGTCTCGCCGCCCCTGTGCTCGATGCAGAACCGATTGTACTAAACTTGTACAACACTGTCTTTCACACACTGGCAGACATTAAAAAAAAGACCGGTGATTTAGGGCTTGTTGGAAGAGGGGTGTGGAAGGAAAGAACTAAAAGTCAAATGCATTGTCTAGAAAACTGACCTTGAAAACATCATGAGGCACCTTTGGGAAAGTTGGTTCAAATTTTCCTCTTGACAGAATTATGAGTGTCTCAGAGTGGTGATCGCAATGAATTCAGAAACATTATTGCAAAGACAATAATTATATAGCTCCGCGTTGACTAGGCAAGCACGAAATGACATTACATATTGTAAATTTGCTAATGATGTGATTCGGATTTAAGAACATCTCGGCCTCCGTAGTCAATATTCTGGTCAAATTTATCTGTCAAATTATACATTTATACATTACACAAGGTTTCATTTTTTTACGTTTGCATAACCTGGTTTTCCCTATTATTCATTCGCGACCAAAGTACTGCATTTCATTCAGTATGCAGTGGAAATTCTTAGTCGTAGGAATTCAACTCGCCTATCAAAAGTTATCCGCTAATAGTAAAAATAACCACCCGTGGTGTTTTCACACCTTCTTTGGATATCCGAGCGATCATTGAGATCCGCAAACGTCAGCGCTGCTAGGTTGTCATTTGTGCCTCCTCCAAAGCGGTATGCAATTTTCAAAATTCCTGCCAACAAAACTGCACAAAGCATTTCAAAACAAGCCGTAGCAGCGCCATACGTGATCCACAAATGTGTTCGTTTTTACTCTTGAAAAAATGTGAATTCCGCATCAGTTTCACGCGCCGTGGATCTCTACTTAGCAAACAGTGAATGAATTCTGACGCAATACGAGATTTTTCATAACTAGGCGACGACTTTAATATCAGGCAGACGACAAATTCTTCAATTTGTTCCTCGTGTCACGATCGTTCTCATTTCGGCGGGAATTCGAACGAAAATTATTTTTCTGCCAGTGTCATCCTCCACGACAAAATTGGCCATATAAGCGTGAGATCACGCGTGAACACTAGTATTTGAATACAAATAGAGTTGACGGGCGGTTTCATTGCGTGGACAGGTTCTTTCAGGAATGTGTGTGCAGAAAAATGGCTGCATTGTCACAAAAGCTGGATTTATCGTGCGGTGCGATTGAATGAATGGCATTCTGCAACCTACCTTACGTTTGATCTCGAAATCCAGGGCAGCGAATGAGCTCGCCTTTCATTCAAATTGGTTTCAAATCATGGTCTAGTTTAGATTGGTAGGTCTCATTGATTGACTGACTGACAAGAAATTTTGGACTAATTTGGACAAGCAATTATGCAGGCGTATTAAGCTCTTGTTATGGACTTTGTTTTTAAAGATTATTAGTCGATATCATTTCTTCTCGTAGTCTGTATTCCGAATTTACAGTTATAAAGATCGATATTTAGCGACAACGATATTTTGAGAATTTTCGGAGAAGGACAACCTTAAACCTGGGGCACTATTTCCTTGTAAGTGTTGTGACTTAAAAAAAATAAACTGGTCGTATGATATTCGTCTCTATGGAGCCATATGTACGATAAATCTCGTGAACTGAGTTCTCATAGCCTAATCGCTAGATTCCCCCAAGGGCTGGAATCGAAATAGCATCGTTCATTTTGTAACGTATCTTTATCTCTACCAACCGTACTGGGTCACGAAATCTGAATTATTTGCAAAATGCATCAATTTTTTTCATTTGTTTCTTTTTTTACCAACATTACCACTTGATTATGTCTTCATTTGGTTTTTCTGTCTTCTACTTGGCGTTTATGCCATCTTTGCCTATGCCTCTATCTATCTGCATATACCCCTGTCTCATCCTGCCTTGTGGATTCTGCTTACTTTCCCGCGTCCCACTTGTCGCTGTTTCTTCCCACTTTCCCTTCCCAGTCGAACGCCAGTATTGATCGACCGCGCGACTCCTACATCAAACGTTGGTCGACCGAGACTCTCATTGATTTCAGCGCCAAGGGTTCCATTTTTCAAATCCTTGCCTGACCACAACGGTCCATCAAGCATCAAGACGATATACCTCGCGTTACCAGGAGAAATATGGATCGCCTCAAACCACTGAGATGGACGTGATGTCGCATAACTGGTAGGACGTCATGGGTTTCTGTTTACCACCAGGCAACATAAGTCCGTATTACTGCGCGTGTCTGACAGTTCTTCGGTAACTGTCACTAATATCTGATAGTCTAGTTGTCGAGGACACCGCCGGTTGAGGTAGCGCCATAGAACGCGTCTGAATCTCAGCTTACAGGGGATGTGGTTATATACATAACAAAGTTAAATTCTTTAATCCGTATTGGCAAACATATTGAAAATAACTGATGTGTAAACTTGCAGCATGACCACAAAATGGGGACGGTGTCGATATGTAAGAAATGTGTGTCAAACTAGAAAACACTGAATGTACCGGGGCTTTTGTGTTAAACTCACTATTGTTACAAAGAATAATTCAACGGAGCAACATATTGTTTTAAAACAAAAGTTTCGCGTACTAAATTTTTTCCAAAATATTGACGTATGCGAAGGGAAGGCTCTTTAGGGACGGTTCCAAACCAACCAATGTCTGCTTTAACAATATAGTTAAAAACTAGTACATTCGATTTGTGGTGACATGTCGATTTGAGCGTTTGTGTGTGAATGGAACGACTTTGGCGGAAACTTACCTGTGAAAGACCGGCGTTTATGTGTATTCCATTTGATGAAACGATTGCTGCAGTCGATGATCGTCGGGCTGTTGGGCTGCAGTGCAAGTAGACAGTTATCGCTTTGCGATCTGGACAACGAAGGCGGCAGGAAATTTTCACCGATAGACTCTTTCAATACGAATCTCCGTTGACTTGCTGATGGCCGTTGTGGATCCGTTTCAAAATCGCTCATACGGTAGCGTGAACACAGCTAACACGCCGGCAACATATATCACACTGCATTTATCAGAGCGAGTACAATTTCGGAACATTTACAAAGTACGCCCTCAACGTTGGAGTATCTATATTTTGCATCCTTGAAATTTTCAACGCTAGAGGGCAGTGCATTATTGTTCACAATTTCTTTGAAATTTACTGGGGTATGTATACAGTGATCAGTAATTTGTAGGAACACTGGATCGTAGGCGTTGGACGTATTTTTAATTACTTTACACTAAAATTCCTATCATTAAGGTAAAATGCGCGTCGGGGGCAGATATCCGGACTCTAAAACTCACAATTGTTCACATGCAATTGTGAGGGCGCATTTTTAAAGATCTTGGTGTAAAAAAACTTTTCATCGTCTTAGTTTTTCGAAAAAACTGAAAATTTTGTTTTTCCCCATAAAGTTAACTAAGGGATGTCGGTCATTTTATATGTCGAACATCTGTAAAATTTGGGTAGTTTGTTTCTCTAATACCAAAATTTGAACGGTGACCCCCCAATTTTTACTCTCGATTTTGAAAGAGAATGGTTGAAATATTGAATCCTTGAAGAAAGTTTGAGCAAAAGTTTTTCATTTTCGAGGCGTATACTACCTTAGGTAAAACAACTGTAGTGGTTCTTTCAAGTTCACGTCTCGTGCGGTTACGAAAAAAAAATCAAATTTGTATCAATATACAACATACAAATTCTTCAAAGCTAGTGATTGATATATTTAGAGAAAATCGATAGACAATGTTTTTTTTTATTGTGCACATTAAATTGTCCGAGTCTGTTTTACTTTGAAGGGAAAAAATTGCTCGTACAATAACAGAATAGGAAATCGAAATCTCAAGATTTAAGATAGTATGCTCCCGAAAAGTGAAACAGGTAAACTTCCAATCATTCCGCTCTTTCGAAATAAAGAATAAAAAAGCAGGGGTCAACATGCAAATTTCGGTGTTAGAGTCTAGAGAAATCAATTACCCACTCCGGTGTTTGAAATTCAAAAATGGCCGCCATCCCTGTGTTATCTCGATGAGGAAAACTAAAATTTTCTTTTGGAAAAAATCCGAGTAGCGAAGATGTTTCTTACCCAGATAGATTTTTAATGAGCCCCCGCAAGAGGGAGGCAAGAACGGATATGCGGACAGTCCTAAGGCACATTCTTCCTTCAAAGGTCACGTGATAAATGCAGCATTGTGAGGATAGAAGTGTAGACCTGCTCTACTCTCCATGATATGATACCACAGAACTTCTATTCTGACACCGGTAAAACGCACTACGCAGGTGCCGCCAACTGAGCTGTTCGTGCAAAGAGGTGTTCCGAACGGTGCGCAGTTTTTCAGCAGGCGGGCAAATTTCAAAACTATTCAGCGGGCGGGGAGCAAATGTTTGACAGTGGGTACCGCCAATACGTATAGGGAGAGGAAAGCCGTTGTCCATAGAATTGAGGGGAGATTAAGCGCTTAACTTAGAGGGGAGCAATGTTCTAAGGTATACTGCTAGCTTCTCGCGCGGTTTTGCGTTGATCTGGGATGCCCAGTTGGCATCTAGTGGGCAATGGGGGATTTCAGTAGAGGGGAGAGGGCAGTGGGGAGCTTGAATTGTTGTGGGGAGAGGGGAGCGGGCAAACCATAGACACTGGAGGGCAGTGGGCATCAAAATTCAGTGGAAGGGCGCGTTTTCCGTGTATGCCAGTGGGATGACTATGGATGCCACGGTGTTTGAGTTGTTTTTGGGGTGGAATGGTCGATGCGTACACATCGGTTAAAGCCGCATTATTTTCATGATTTTATTTTCCAACTAAAATTCGTTCGTGTAAATGTGCTAACTGAAGGACATGTATAGAAGTATCACTGCTCGCTGATTTGGGTCATGCCTATACGTGTTTGAAAAGATTAAATAATAAACGGGTGCCGCACTCATAAAATGGCACCCCACGAAAAAGAACAAAAACCGCAGTATTTCGAGCACATACACATCATGATCATAAAGGAAACAAGCATGGTGTCATTTACTTGAATGCACAACACACGATGGCCAACATTTTTTGTTGTTGTAATCTTTATTTTCTCTGTCAAATGATTAGTTGTTTGAAAATGGTGGGAAATCTAAAATGATGTTAAAACGTTTGAATTTACATGCCACTTTCGACACTTATGAAAGTGTTACACATTTTTTCAGTTTTTAATGGGTCCTATTCAAAGAAGACTCTTGGAAAACAGGGGTTTTTTGAGATCGGTTTATTATACATTCGCAGCTATTGGGACTTTAAGAGATACAAAAAATTGGAACATCCATCTATGCACATCTGTTTCTGTCTTGAAATGTGATTCTCAGGAATATAATGTGAAGAAAACACAAATTCTGTCGAATATAACTTCTTAGATATTTCGTTTTGTTTTGTTCTGCGAGCTTACATCCGGATATTCATTGTCTTTATTGTCGTGTTATTCCTGTGAATATTGATTTTTGTTTCGTTCCTTATGGCAGGAAAAAACAACAACATGGGATCTTTATTGTACGTCGAATACAATGAAAAGGTATCGAAGTATGGAAGGTCCTTTGTCGCCAGAGTTTGTTCACTCACAGATGGTGTCTGAGAACACAGCAACCCCCGCTACTACATTTTGTGCAGTTTGTTGCCGCCCGTACACGGCGTCGCAATGCCAACAGCGCCACCTCCAGGCGAAAGGCGCCACACGTTTGAACAAAGTTGGTTGCCGCTATCGTTGACCTATTGTCGTCAAATCAATGACCGTAGAACTCACGATAACCAAAGGAGTAAAGTGAAGAGATGTCTGGATGTGTCCCAAGTCTGTCCACCAGAGTGACGCCTCGTTGGCGCACAAAAACAAACAGAAAATAAACCTTTGATTGATGCTGGACACGATAACTCGCCCAAGCAAACATAGGTCACAATGACGTCATCGTGTATGTCTTTATCGCCTCATAGTTCGAACACGATGAAATGGACTCGAAGACTACTTCCGAAAATACAAATAAAAAAACAAATATTCTCTCTCTCTCTCTCTCTCTCTCTCTCTCTCTCTCTCTCTCTCTCTCTCTCTCTCTCTCTCTCTCTCTCTCTCTCTCTCTCTCGCATGGGTTTCTGCTTCTTTTTTCCTTTGTCGAATGAATTTATCGATTTCATACCTTTTAATGTGACCGTGATGTCATAGATAAGTCGATCTCACATAGGAATGCGGTGCGATGTTTCAATGCGTGGGTGCACCGCTCCCTTTTTTCTTGATTGACCAATTTAACAGCTGTAAAGTTGTATCTGGTATTTGAAGCTGTATCTGGTATATTTTTGCAATGTTGGGCAGCGCGACCTCTCTTATACGTTACCATCATTGCTAAATCGCGCTTTTTTGTTGTGTTGAATAGTTTTATAAGACAACGTTGCCTTGGTGTTTAGAATCAATTTTTTTCGATGGTGATAAACCACCTTCCGGAGCGCAAATACATCCGCGGGTTTTAAAAGAGATACGGGCCCTTGAAACGGCCGAGTTCATTCGAAAATAACGAGCAAAACGATGTATAATTGTCATCTTATCAGCGTGTGATGGTCCTAAAATCGTTGATTATACATCATTAAAAAGCTGAGATTGGCGTTGCACTAGACAGTGTCTACCCGTCAACACGTTTGGCTTTGAGGAATGTTGAATTCACAGCCATGGCTACGCTATCGGACAATGCAGCCGCAGACACCGATTCGAGTACATCACAAAAGTCGCCTCTCTTCACGTGTTGTTTAGGAATATATTCTCTCACTTTTAGTCGAGACGCCCGACCCGTCGTGACTTTGTTTGCCTTGGTGAAAAAAAAAAAATCAGTTTTTAATAGGTATATGTATCACTATAAAATTGTTTGATGGTGGCGTTCTCTCTCTCTCTCTCTCTCTCTCTCTCTCTCTCTCTCTCTCTCTCTCTCTCTCTCTCTCTCTCTCTCTCTCTCTCTCTCTCTCTCTCTCTCTCTCACGCACACACACACAAACAACACCCACATGTCGAAACTCTATATTGTATTGTAAGCGTCATTGAAAGGTGAACCCAGGAGGTGAGCGTTTTGATAAAGTTTTCGACTCCCCCTCACTGTGGCTGCAAAACCTGTCAATCTGTCAAAAACACATTCATATGCTCGTAAAGAGAAAATAACAAGCTGTTTTTCGACCTTTTTTGACACATGAAAGCTCTTTGATTGCCAAAGCATCATTACATTATGCTCATTTAAGCGAAAGGCTGCACGTGCAGTTCAAGTGAAGAAAGACACGCGCTCTACCATCATTTCGAATGAGCCAAGCTCCAGGCGCCGCTGTCCTTTGGGGCGTCTACAGAACATGTTTACCAACAGACTGGATTTCGTCACCACAAAGATTTAATGATTGAACTCTTCCAACGTGGGGACGACAAATTTCGTTGTCTCTTGGTGTCATGCTGTGTTTTTCCCCGATCGGAGTTTTATCAATGTATGGTACGCAATCAATAAATCAGTTGATGTATAGATCTGCGCGTCGGTTGGCGTATCACTCACCTCATCAATCAATATATTAATCAACCATCAATCAATCAATTAGTCAATTAACCTGTTACCAAATGAATCAATTGCTCAATAGTCTATTAATCAATCAATCATGGTCACCGATCGCATGTTCCAGTGTATTGTGTTGAAAATATTCAAAAGGCTGTAGTTAGCAACGCTCTCTCTCTCTCTCTCTCTCTCTCTCTCTCTCTCTCTCTCTCTCTCTCTCTCTCTCTCTCTCTCTCTCTCTCTCTCTCTCTCTCTCTCTCTCTCTCTCTCTCTCTCAGAATGATACAGAGTGAGAAGCGTTCTTTACTCGGCATTTGCCCTCCTGTTCCTGCGAGAAAAGATTCGACCACTGATTGCCGTGAAAAGTAACTGACAAGGACGAAGCACTGTTGATTGCTGTCCTTTACCACTGAGAACGTGGGTCCGGCTGACAGTGGACACATGTCAAACATCTTCACTTGACACTTCAGCGTGGAGTGCTAAGCCAACAGTTGTAATTGAACTTAAGCAAAGGAACTTCCCTAATGACTCAGCTACTTCAATGTTACTTAACGGTCCCGGCCCTCCCCGTAATCTCAACTGGGACAAAAAGAGCATTGACAGACGGGCGAATGGACGGGTTAGCATCGTTTAGCATTAAAACCGAATCATTTGGGGGAGTCAGGGATTAATACCATTGTATCGCTGGTGAGCGATGTCATCTTAAGTGAATGTGTGAAATGAAATTTGGCGACAACAAATTGGGCTAACAGAAAGCACTCCACAGAGCCTGGCTTTAGATTAAACAGTCCTGAAGGAGAGTCGAGTACCGGTAAAAACAATCAGTGTGGCGGTCGCTACGAATATCAAGACATTGAGTGTACTGCTGTGATTGCATCGTAGGCGGCGCGCAGGTGACAGGATTATATCCTTCAAAACCCCTCATTTGAACAGTCTGAACTTTTTGAGATAAACTTTGAATCGTTCCTTCATAACTAGTTAGATCAGTCAACCAACTTTCATAGGGATTGAATCAGAATTGAGGTATACAACACATAATGGCGACTAATATGTAGTTACGGTGACGGAAAAATCATATCGTAATAGATCAAATCGTTTGGGGAAACTTTTTCCCTCGCCCAAAATTATAAGACAGTCCTTCTCAATTCAATGAGTTCGTCATATTTAGTCTTTTGTACCTTTCTGTGCATGCGGCTGACATTTATATACGAATAGTATAGACGCCCTCTCTCTCTCTCTCTCTCTCTCTCTCTCTCTCTCTCTCTCTCTCTCTCTCTCTCTCTCTCTCTCTCTCTCTGAGTCACTACAAAAAATTCTGCAAAGACGAAGAGCCTAAAATGTCAGTTTTAGTCACAAAATTAACAAACTATATAATAATAGATATTGATTATAATTGTATTACGGTTTGAGGAAACATTTTTTAGCTATAAGTGCATGTTTTCGGTGCTGTTCTTGATAAAAAGCTGTAAATATTATTCTTACTAATGGCGGTCCTTGGCAGTATTGTTCATCATATAACTCTGTACACTTCAAACTTCCGTTCCCAAGTTCAAATGCCTTCTCTCTCCCTTGTCTTGTCGTTCTCTATCTGTGCCTCTGACTGTCTTTCCCCTCTCTGTCAGCCCTAACATGACTTAATGGCCAAGTTCAAAGTTAGTATTCCATGTGTCTGCCTTGCGACCTTCCCCCGGTTTGCTTTTGGCGGTCGCGAGAGGGCTACCACAAAATTAATCTTCGTTAATGAGCGGTATGATGGCTGTCTTGAAATTCTGTATCGCCAATTTTCAATTGGAATTGCAGCATCACTGAAGTAAACACGTCAAGGTTACTGCCACTCGGTTTCAAAACAGAAGAAGAAATTATAAAAATTTGTCCTCACCAGGAAAGAATACCACTTGAGTGTTCACTGAATACTTCCCGTTTGGAGTATAAAGCTAAAACAAAGTACAACGTACAGTACTGACAAACATGAAATATGTCAATCATCGCCGTTTCACCGCTATACTATTGTGATGCCCATATTGTAATCATGTGGAAATGAGAAAAGTGTTTACGTCCGATATGTGACTTTACTTGTACCTGGAGTTTATATTCTGTATGATATGCCTCGGCTTATTCCTCGAAAACTGTTTTCAGTTTCTCAGTTTTATAATCAACACAATATTTTTAACTGTCGTATAAAGCAAAATCATGCATACCATTCAAACTCGATCGAAATTCTTATTCCGAATGTGTCAAGACCAACAAGTGGGGACCCGATAGGTCTTCGTGTGAACATAGACCCTCGAGAGTTTTTCTCAAGGGTCTATGGTGTGAATAACATTTCATGAAATGGTAGTTTTGAAAAGTGAATATCTGTAAAGATGAAAAGTATATCCAAGAGGTGCATGTCGGTGAGTTGAACGGTTTTTTTTGCCTTGTCGATTTGTTATCGTTTGGATTTAAAGATCTCGCGCTAAATTTATGATCTCGCTGACCTGCTGGCAATCGCAGCATCTCCCCCTAGGTGCAAAGAGTGACACAGGAGAATTGGCACGTAAGCACGGTTTTGCTAGAAGGGAGCGTTGTTATTTGAACAAACCATTGTTTTGACGTTCGATTGTTGTTTGTTTTGCAATATGATGGCCTGATTCAACATAATCCCCGTCCAAATAAAGAGTTCAGTCACCCGCCATCCAGATATCTTGATGTGAGTGGCAACCCTTATCCTCGGGAGGGGGAAACGGAGAGCCGCGCCAGAATCGTCAAGTTTAGCTTCTTGCGCACGTCACGCCGATCCAGAAACAACGAATTCGGTGGGACTGGCATGCGACCGATATAATTACCGGCTGTGTGTTTTTCGATTATGCTATTTAAGGATTTATCCATAAAATCATTGTGTCAAAGTTCATGGGAGATAGGGGTGAAATATTCCACCGGGAAGCACAGTGGTCCTACAGTTAAACCCCCACCCGGGGTGCTCGAGTACATTCGCCGATGTTGATTGTGTTGTCTGGGTCAGCCGGGGTCAAGCCATACTAGTTATTAATGGATCATTATAGGTCAGGGGTTATCGGCCAATTTCTATCCGTTACTACCAATAAGAGCTGTTGCAGTGGCGTGGTGTGAATGCATTTCATAAGTTCTGACAAACGACATACCTTCGTCACCTACGGAAACAGGGACAGTTGGGACAGGCTGGCGCCGAAAGCCTCGCCGAACGCCACACGTCACAAGCTGATAACCCACTTCGTGTTTTCACATTTTTTTGACTCGGCTGCATTCTTTCAGAGGTGCAATCTGTCCCAATCAAGTTGACGTTTTATGACGAGAACTCGGATGCTCTTAATCCAGTTTCAAGTATTCGCAAACTGTGCGTTATTCTGTATTGCCGTCAATTCCATAAATATTCTATAAATTCTACCCGTCATGTTTTTTGTTCATTATTCTGAACTGGTTGCACTTGTCGACTGGAGCTATTCGTGCGGAAACAACACCGGTTTTGACATCGGTGACACAAGTTGTCATTGCCCGCCAAACCAAATCCGACGGGTGGTGCTTCTTTGTTCTCTGATTCTGAAAGCTTTAATATGGTCCTCTAAAGAGATGGGATCTCTCAAGTACAACTTCCAAATTCACCCATCATCCCAGCGGCCCAACTTGTCGGTCAAGTTACTCAGCGCCCGTATCTTTCATAATCGCCGTGCGAAGTACTTTATTTACTCGGCATAAATATATCATTTGCCCGAGTCTTTCTCGATTGCTTGTTACTAGTTCGCTACTCACGTTTGAACAAGGATAATTTTTAAATGATGGGTTCATTTCAAGGGTGTTCAAACAGCACAAAACTTGACAAGTCGGCCCATGGTTTCTCATCACGCGTTGGAGAGAAAGATGTTTAAGGTTAGAGGTCAGCTTCACTGCCGGCGAAGCTAGATTAGTTTTTATCCTTTCTTATGTTCCGCATTCGAAGTAATTGATTCAATTTATTAATGCGATTTTCATCGAACAATGATATGGTAAAGTTGAGCAAAAGGGCGATTTCAACTCTTCCAAATTTTGCGACGAAAACCTCTCGCATCTGACTAAATGTAGATCGAATGGTGAGGGGCAAGGGTAAATAAACGTTTAAAATGGTGTGGGCGTCTCAAATGTCTTGCAACGTTAAGTGTTATATAAAAAATTACATGCAATCATGTGTACATAAGTCGCTATAATTGTCTCTGTGGACAATTCACGATGTTCCGTCACGTAATATCCAAATTCTAAAGGGGAGCCCTCATCGTTCAAGCCTGGCGGTCTGTTTACATGTTATACCTTCAAGTCTTGTTTTATAATAGTTTCGAGTTTACTTCATATCTTTCATTATCACATGTATGTGTCTGGGAAATTTTTCACGAAAAGAAACCGAACAAATCTCCAGACGAGCCACTAAATGCACTGAAATGTTTGCACTGGTTGGTCAGAAAAACATACACCTGTCGAATTAATCCAACAATCGCAGATTTATTTATTTATTGACATAGGTCAGCGGAACCTGTAACCGGTTGACGTTTTAAAAATAATTACGCAAATCTATACCGTACCAAGATTATCTGTTAAAACGTGCCAAATCGAACTCAAGCTATGGTGGGTTCGGTATAAATATTACGCCAATTTATACCGTAGTCTGATTATTTTTTAAAAGGTTAGAAACCGTATTCATGTTGTGGTAGGTTCAGTTTGTGGTATACGCTGGCGGTATAGATTCTCTCAAATGGACCGCGATCAAAAATTGGCAAGTTTGCTCCCTTTGCCGTGGCATAACCAATACTTTCATTTTGTGTCACGCATCGTTTTTAAATCAAGCATTTGTCACATTGATCTTTCATATCATCGAAGCGGTAATCAGGTATTGGGAGTTTATTATTTGGAATAAATCATTCACTAGATTTCTAAGCATTTTGCAGCCGATAATGGAAGGCAGCCCTCCCCCCTCCTCCCGAGCCTTGTAGTCCATTATGTGATTTTACCATAGACCCTGGAGAATTTAACGAACACGATATCGTGGTGTGATTCATTCAGACTGGACCGATTGTCATTCGCTTGGGAAAAAAATATAGAGACGACATTGTCGAAAACACCAAAGACTGAAGAAGGTACGACGTGCAAGTCTTGACGTGATGCGGGTGGGGTCCTGAAAAAAATCTAATTTTTCTTGTCTAAAGGTATCATTTTTTGATCCTCGGGATAAAAGTCTCCTTGAATCGGAGTACAGAAGAATGTTTACTGTGACAAGAGCGATGTGCCAAAAACTGTTTACCATCAATCACATCTAAGACAAGGATGATGTGGCAAAATAGGTACGCAAACATTGTCTGACCGTCCTCATCTGAGATAGATCGTTTTTGGTACAATGCAATTCAAAGTATGCGTCACACTATAGTCAAGTACTTCAACGCCAACATTTCACACCCACGGTACCTAATCCACGGGCTTAAATGAACTGTCTGGCAAATGAATCATTGAGGTTTAGTATCGTTCCAGTATTACACTGTCTTGTCGCTCTGAGGTTGTGCTGAGTTTTGGTGACAAACTTTTGGGCGAAATATGATTTTAGCACATAGTACGTTAGCTGACTGTATCACTACCATTGTACACATTGATCATATCCACAGATCTTTGGGGGTTTCGTTCTTTTGCCTATAAATTTCAGACACACACCAGACTTTAGGAAATGCGCCAATCGAACAATCGCACTCATTGCAGCGCCATAACATAAGCATTTGAGGACAATGTCGTGTTATGGTATATTGACATATAAAGATATGAGAAACTTGGGTCTTTGGCTTATGTATTGCAATGCAACCTTTTTACTCGAAAAGTGTGATCACTAAAATATATCATCCATATTAAACTTTCACCTCGAATCTCTCTTTTGTGCGCATGCGGCAATGAACATAGACTGAAGACGTTCTGGTTTGAGGACTTGTTGCCATGGTATACTTGGGCACAGGTTAGCAATTATCAAATGTTCGCAGCGCGACAGATTAATGCTCGTCTATGCAATGTTGATTTCTTAGTATGGCTGCAGTATGCTGATGCGGAGATAGAGCCAGGCCCGGAGCAGAGTCTCTTCATTACAGGGGGACCGTGTCCGGAGATAGAGTCATTATCAACGAAATAAAATATTCATGAACCTCGAACTGTGCACTGTATACTCTAATAAAGAAACCGAGAATGACACGCAAAGCAATTGCAGAGACACGACACCTTAAATCTTCGAATGATTGAAATTTTATTGACTAAACTTGACGATAAAATGAAAATTGAAAAACAAAATTGCACATCCAAGATTGCTAATCGGCGGGTAGCATTCAACTAAGTACTATAGGTAGCTCTTCTCTGAAGTTTTAGTTAAATTACTATAATTTTATGAAATATGCTTGGGAATAATAAAAAAAACCAAGATATTCACAAAAAAAATAGGTCCTGTTTGACGGAATGTTGTAGAGACCAAGGGGGGGGAGAAATTGAGGGAAATAGGGTTTAAACTTGGAGAGAAAACATTTGCGTTACAATGTCAGGCGGGGAGTAGATATTGTACCGTTTGGAAAGCAATGCATTCGATTACACGCTACACAAGGGAGCCAGGTGTGAAAATTAATAGATTAAAATCGAGGCATTGAGAAGAATAATTTGCATATAAATGACAATGGAAATAAATTAGACGTGGCGTCACTTTTGTTACAATGGTAATAACAAAAGGAAATTAATTAAAAGGAAAATATCATCTTAGTAAAAATATGAAAACTCTCTATAGGTAAAGAGGTTATCTGTGAATCGATGAACCTACGCGGCTTGAAAATTCCTAATTTGTCTTCGGTGGAAACTAAAAATAAATAAAAACAACAATATTTGAAAGCTGTAGGATGACAGCATTAGGGTTTTTCAGAGGATTTGATGCAGATTAATATATAATATAAGCCGATCAAAAAAGTACATCAAAAATATACATATATTGTCATAGGCAATGTTTTTGCGCTATTCGTATTTCTTTTTCATATATGGCAGTACGTAAACTTTGTCCCCCATCGGTTGTTTTGAAACGTCGTCATCAAGACGTACAGAGCAGGCAAAATTGAAGCGGATGGGAAAAAAATTCGGTAATAATTTAGAAAAGGGATTGCTTTGGTGGTACTCTATTTTGGGTCTTCTGAAATCTCGGAAGATGGCGTTCAGAAACTCAAGTCTGGTAGACATGGTGATTTTTTTGAAAATTAGTAAGACGATGATGACTTGATACTGCTCCAAAATGAATCACCGATGGACCAGTTGTGAGCTTGCGCAGAAGACGGATATTATTTGCCACTGTTGCAGTTCTTTTCTTTCGTCAAAGAATGCCGAGGCGATGGAGCTCCGTGTGCAGTGTCCGACAGCCAGCGAACTGCACTAGCCGCGAAAACAAGCTAGCGGCACGAACTGCGGCGTGAAGCCATGCAGCATGGGAAGGCCGTATATGCGTGTATGAACCTTTCCCATAAAAATTATGCGTCAGAACTTGAAGATTTGCAGGCAAAAATGAGAACAATTACAAGCAACAGTGGAGTAGCCTCTTTACGTTGTGAGTGACGACAACAGAAATATCAAATGTTTTTTTTGGGCGGAAATATTTACAAGTGTCAGTGTTCCTTTGCAGGGCACGGAGTCTCGGTAGTCGACGATGTACCTCGGAAGGCAACTCTTGACCTGTGTCGTATATTCTCACTGGCATATTAAAACGAATCAGAAAAGCGCTATTTCCTCTCGCTGTCGTACGTGTGTGAGTTTCTGACGAGGGATTCGTTAGTTTCAACATCGATCAAGTCCCTCTCGTCGTCACTAGAGTCGTCGCTCTGTTCGCTTCCTCTGTCAATCGCCCTGTCGCCGCCTCCCGTCGACCCCCTCTCCGAGCAGTCTCTGTCCTTGCTCTCATCCGTATCTGACTTGGCATTTGGTAATTCCTGTATTAGAACATAAAAGACACATTTAAACTTTGACCCCCTGAAACGACTCACGGTCGTGGAGAGTTGGTGGTTTATTTGTTTGTTTGTTTTTTTGCAGTTACTGTGGCATTGCTCTGCTGGATAGTTTTGATTTGCACAGTCACTCTAACAAATAAATCAGTCACAGCTAGCATTTTGGCCCGTCTGTTGCAGTGTCGACGAAGTACATGAATTCTGTTGTACTTCGGAAACAACAAAATGATTTGGAATAAATATACTATAAAATCTATAGATACTATAAAATCTTAGAGTTTGGGTGGCCTTAACAAAACACAATATGTATATATATATATATATATACTATATATATATATATATATATATATATATATATATATATATATATATAATATATATATATATATATATATATATATATATATATAAGCATACAGATAGAAGTAATTGTTGTAACAGTGCTCGATGCCAAAAAGCAGAGCGTGTTAAATAATAACACAGATTGGTTCAAAGTAACTAGATTTTCATCCATCTTGCCATCTTCAGAATTTTATACTTATATATATATATTATATATATATATATATATATATATATATATATATAATATATATATATAATATATATATATATATATATATATATATGTATTGTATGTAATATATATATATATATATATATATATATATATATATATATATATTAATATATATATATATATATATAATAAAATCCTAGAGTTTGGATGGTCTCAATAATCACAACTTACAGTTTTTACAGTGAAAAGCTTTCGTCAGGTCAGAATATATATATCTATATATATCTATATAATATCTATATATATATATATATATATATATATATATATATATATATATATATATATATCTGAGGGACATAGCGATATTCATAGCATAGCTATGGTACCATGATACTATAGACTATCAAGGTTTGGTGTTGTCAAAGATAGATGTGATCGGACGTGATACCAGTGAACAGACCGCGCCAAGGACTGAATTGTTGAATATTTAAACATAATTCTATTTTTCATTTAACTGGATGTGAGAGGAGAAGTGTGCTAGGCGAAGGCGGCAATAAAATCAGAAATTTACCCGCCGAGCTGTCAAATACCACCAAGTTATTGAAAAATATTCTGTAGAACTGACACTATCAATTGAGTAATATGGGCTATTTGAAGACCATAAAAAACTGGCGGGTAGAGAAGTGATTAAAATATTTATCGAATCTGTCGTTTTGATATATGTACGATCCCTTATCAGATCACAAAAAAATGCCGAAACGATGGAAGTTTGATATACAGCCATACTAAATCATTACTTGGTCCGAAAATGCCTCCTTTCAGTGGCCTCTCACACCAGCCCGGCTTGTCTGGGGGGGGGGGATATTTTCAACTGTAGTAGACGAAAGTCGTAGTATCTCCTAGAATGCTGGTTAAAATGAATAGTTTTCCCCATAGCCCTCTTGGTTTAAATATGCTATTTCGTATCCCCTTTCACAATATGTCACTCAGAGATAGTTTTAAGCGAGAAATCAAATTTGGTCTTTTCGGCCATTTAGAGAGGTTTGGATTTCATAATGGGCAATCAAACAAACAAGGCGGGATTAACGGCAAAACATTGCATATTTATAGTTCCTTTGACGTCATGTTGACGCCATGTTCAGTCGCGATAAAATTCAAATCACACCAATTTATAGTTTGTATTCTTTGCAGCAGCGAAACTTATTGTAATATGGAAACCGGCCCTTTCCGTTATCTTTCGTATGCATTTGGCGATAGCCCTGATATTGTGATATAATGTTTTTACATCCGTTTTTCATGTCGATAATATATACTTCTGAACTCATCCATTGTTTATATTCCTTGAATTTCGTGCTGTTTGTTCGAAAAGTTCAAAGTTTGATCGAATTCGTCGATATTTCTATTCGTTGTAATATCGGCAACTATCATGAGAAAGAGGCCCTGCTCTCCACTAGTTGAGTATCTGCCCAAAATATCGCCTGCATTAACCACTCATGAACAAGTAACGGCAGTAGTCTGGGAACAAGTGAACGGTTTGGTACGGTGCTCCTGGCGAGGTGAGGCTAAAAACGTGTCGGAACGCGGCCGCGGCAACTTCTGACAAAGCCTACCTGCTTGGAAGCGCTTCAATACTGTCAGCTTCGTTGCCGTCAAGTACGTTTGGAGTGGCTCATCGGACTGAATTGGCCAACATTTTTCCTTCACACAAATAATGCATTTCTTCCTACTATTCGCCACATCAATCCCCATCGAGTCCAAATCGCCATCGTAAAAATACATGGGCCGTAAACACAGAAGGGCCGAATACGAAAGTTTAAAATCTTTTTTTCAAGGGTTGTAAATTTATCATGAGACACAGCGTTTAAGCGGTTGGCGACGATTTACTGTGAGAGTCTGTGCCGCGAGCGACATTCTGAATTCATAATGTTTTTATATGGGATCGTGGAAATCTGGATAATGAACCCACACCAGTGACGTTTTCGTCATAAAATTGAATACTTGAGCCAACAACTCTCTCGTAAACGTGTTGGTGTTTTTCACATTTGGGCGCCCTTTCTCGAAATTTATATCTGGCGATGAAATTTCCTGACTGTTTAACTGTTTGCCCAGCGCGTTATGGTGGCTCGTCTGCGAGTTGCGGCAAACATAAGTGAACGCTCTCGACATGCTCTCACTTTAGAAATCAGCAGATAAAAAGCTTCAAAAATCCTATCGGGGTGGTCATAAATTAAGTTTACAGGGGCAAAACGAGAGCAGTGGTACAAGATTGTGTGAATCCTGTTCTCTAGACAGGCTGAATTTCTGATTTAGAGGAAAAAAATGGCTACCGATTCAACTTTGGCCCCTTTCTTGTCCAGTCAAATTAGTGACACAACTGGCGACAGAATGGCTGGGTACCTAATTTGTCACGTGGGTACCTGGCCCCTAACAAGTTAGACCTTTTATGAAGGCCACTTCAAAAAGTCTGACACCAGCCAATCAAATACGGATCGCTCAGTGAACAATGTAATAAGAACGGGCGGGCCAAAATGCCCTCGGTGTTGTTGTTGCCAATATATACGCAATTAGCCGACAAAAGACACGTTATTCAAAATTATTAGAGTCCTTTTCACACGGCGTTTATGGTCAATAATTTATTAACTGTGGCGCCAGGAGGTGTGATATCATTGATATGAACTTCCCACTTTGCAGACTCGTCAGGCCTATACGACACTCATTGTTTGTAAGAAAACTTGTTTTTCTTTTTCGCGTAATATCGGAGTACGTGCGCACAGATGAACCTGTACTGGTTTGTAGTGAAGAAAAGGTGCCACTTTGCCGCGTACCGACGGGGTTTACCGTCGAATCTTCTTACAACGAGTCACGTCAATACAGCGATATCGAGGCACTCGCAAAAGGCCATTTATTTTCCAGTCTTGTTCAGGTTGCGGAGCAAGCAGTGTCTTTATATTTCTCAACATCATAACATTTTATTACATCGCGGTGTTCGGAAAACGAACGGTCCAAAACCCAACACAAGCACATATAAGTTGAGTTTCAATCGTCATACTTGGCATGTGCGGCGCGAGTCGCCCCAGTGTGCGCAATGATACAATAACGTTATCTAAACGATTAGCGCGATTGCGATATGATTTATTTAAATTGGATAAAAATATCTAATTTAATGAATTTACAATCTTATCTGGTGCCTTGGCGATAGGCGGCCAGTACAGCTTCGCTTCAGAACTCTCCTGGGCACCCCTTACTCCTACAATCGCATTATTAAATTCCGATTTTTGTCTTTAAGAACCAGCAAGTAATGAAAAAAAGAGATAGGTCTGCATAATATTAGCTAAATTAAATTGGGGGTCATAGACAGGCAACTCGACTGGTTGCGGTTTGCCTTACCTGTTTGAGTCGTCGCCATTTTGCCCTTCTGTTTTGGAACCACGTTTTCACCTGGAAAAAAAGTAAAAAAGTTCAATTGTATGCTGCATGACTCAGATGGTCCCAATTTGAACCGATGAGGTAATGGAAATGAGTAACATTGATATTGTTACTTTCTTTGTGATATATTTCATAGTAATTAATCATTGTAAGACAGTATTGACAGCGCTCACCAGTTTCTAATATTTTGGCGCTATTTTCTTCTACTTTCGAAAAGCACTCAGACTATCACAATTTTCTCGTTTTACTGTGTGTCGGATCGCATACGTTATTTCATATATGAAGTAATTTAAACCATAATCAGAAAATAGTATCTTTATGACTGTACAAAGAAGACAAAGGACTTGGAAAAATAAAATTTACTTAATAAAGATATGTTTCCAAAAGTCGCCTGAAAGGGCTCGGTACGCCTGAACATTTGACACGAAGCCACGCTCTAACTTGAAATGTAACAACAGCCGGTTTGACACTTCGACGAGGCTTTTAAAACGTGGTGACTGACAAGTGCTTAACGACAAACAAAGAGCGGGTTTTTTGCACTGTCAACTTTGCCTGCTCCTCTGATATTGGTTGTGATAACCTGGGACCTGGATGGGAGGTGAGACAGTCAATTCGATAGCATTGCCTTGTGCCAAATTGGCATGGGTTTTAGCGATGCAATTGCCTAATAAATGCATCATATACCCCGTCTTTTGATGTAAAAATCGCCAGTTACACTATTCCATAATGGAAGTCTTTACGTTTAGTTATAGTATAAAATGAGCTTACAAATTTTGACATAAAATTCAAATCCATCTCTGCCAGGGTCGTCGTCGTCATCATCATCCTCTCTCTCTCTCTCTCTCTCTCTCTCTCTCTCTCTCTCTCTCTCTCTCTCTCTCTCTCTCTCCTCTCTCTCTCTCTCTCTCTCTCTCTCTCTTAATCGCAGCAATTGAAACTTCAGAGAGCCATTGGCAAAGTTTGAATAACGGATAGGATTATTAAAAGTTGGCACCCCCTCCCCCGCGCTGCCAATTATTTCCGACTATCATTCTAATAAGAATGCTTATGTATGTATGTATGTATGTATGTATGTATGTATGTATGTATGTATGTATGTATGTATGTATGTATGTATGTATGTATGTATGTATGTATGTATGTATGTATGTATGTATGTATGTATGTAGGTAGGTAGGTAGGTAGGTAGGTAGGTAGGTAGGTAGGTAGGTAGGTAGGTAGGTATGTATGTATGTATGTATGTATGTATGTATGTATGTATGTATGTATGTATGTATGTACGTATGTACATGCCAGTTCCATCTTTCAATAGCCATCTCCATCATTCAAACTTTACAAAATGACTCTCTGAAGTTTCAATCACTGTAATTAAGTCCATAAGTACCCTCTCATGCCATCAGAAATTATTAAATGCCTATTTCATTTAGGGTTTGCAAGGCGTGGCAATTGACTGAATAAAACATAATAACTGCCGAATTCCCACCCTTTGAAGGGGTTAAAATATAATTTATAACCCCAATTCAAAAATATTTCACGAGATAGAAGTGTGGAAAAATTTGCACCATAAGTCTGTATCACAGAGTTATTAATAAATAACCAGGAAAATGCTTTATGTATTCTCCTGTATTTTATGAATTTATTGGCGTTCATATTTCTCTCTCTCTCTCCCCTCTCTCTCTCTCTCTCTCTCTCTCTCTCTCTCCCTCTCTCTCTCTCTCCCCTCTCCCCCCTCTCTCTCTCTCTCTCCATCTCTCTCTCTCTACTAGTGTTTTGTGTGAAAACAAATGTCATTAGTTTGTATGGGCTGATCTGAATTGTACAAAGTTGCGTTCATGAATCTTAAGCAGAGAAACATCACAAGACAAAAGACACAACGCCATGCCAGGCGCTAAAACTGATTCTTTGTATAAAAATTCAGATCAGGTAAAAGGTAGTTTCGATTGATTAGACTTTACCGTTTTTTTTTCAGCAGAGTAATGACAGCTCTCTGAGAATCGCACAATGACAGCCTGCGTGCGAAACAGAGAGAGAGAGAGAGAGAGAGAGAGAGAGAGAGAGAGAGAGAGAGAGAGAGAGAGAGAGAGATTGATACTAGACTTACTTGTCTTTCTGTGAGCTGCAGTGACTTTGCAAGCTTCTTCCTCTCCGGGGGCGATAGGTACTTCTGACTTTCAAATTTCTTCTCCAATTCCACTGTCTGGTCGTTTGAGAACCTGACCTGCCCTCCCTTGCGCTTGTGCAGCGGACGTTGCAGGAACGGATTCCATATCATCGGCTTGCCAGCAACTGGAGGCGGAAGGCAGATTAAAACGTTACACGGGATCGAGTGTCACGACTTCCCCCGAGATCGCACGTATCGAGCCCTAACAGCCCTTTAGCGGTAATAGAGCCAATAAATAATATGGTTTTGATCTCATTTCTGCTACCAGGAGATAATCGGCGTTTCCTAAAGACAGAATCCAAACGCGCGGGCGACGTGCGTGCCCTGCGATAATTTTCAGAGCGCATCAGGCCACTTCCGCTTTCTCTCCAAATTTCATAAAATGCTGGCTATCATTTTCTCTTTATAAAACTCGACTTTCGATTGCACAAAAGGCAGCTTGTTAGCCATTTGCGAGATTCGGAGCAGAAGTAGCTGGGGATTTGACACAAAAACGCGTTAATCGCCACTCGGTCACGCCTTTGCCCCACGGGGGCTGGCATTGTCACCGAAGTGGCAAAAACATCCAGTTCTTCATATCAAAATTTGTGACTTTTTTCAAACGTTGCGCAACAACCGATACACATCTGTCTACTTACGAGATATCATTGCAAAATTGAACATGTGACGGATTAAAACAGCCAAGATAAGCGCAGGGTAGGCAAGTAACGACTGTCATTTTAAGCAAAGCTCCTAATTTTGAGAGACACAAAGAGGGGCAAGTTTACAGTGCCTAAATTTGTAAATGGCTATATAGTGACACTATGCACCACTGAAATTATTTTCTCAATTCTGCCATGACAATCGAGTCATCAACGTATTGGAGAAGAAAAATTTGTTCCTTGGCGTCAAATGCTATCAAAATATTATTATTTTAACCTGTTTCAGCTATGTTGCCACTTTTTTCGGCGCCACGGTACAGAACCGCCCTGAACGACCATTTCATACCGGTATTTGATATTGGCTACGAGCACGTCCAAAGCTAAAATTTCTGCTCTCAAAAGGCTGTAATGTAAGTTTTATCGACTGAAATTCAGACAAAGAAAATGGACATATCACATTTTTTGTTGTATATGGTTGAGGAGCAAAAAAAAACTTGGGTTTCATCAATCTTCAATTGTCGAAAATTAACAGTAAGGTTGTTTTTCCATTTTCCTTCGAAAGTATGCATGTCCATTGGTCAAGTTTAAGTTTAAGGGGGGAGGGTTTTCGTTTTCACGTGTGTCAGTTTGGGCTGTGAGTTACACATGCAGAAAACGAGAGTCAAACGGTCCATTAAGGTTTTCGACGGAACATATTTTTGGTAGAAACGATATTTAGTTTTACATTCTAGGTGGGGGGGGGGGGGTTGTTGACTCACCACAAGGTTACAATCCCGGAGTTGTCACTGTGCATATATTTGACTTAGCCGTGAAGCATGCCTGCTCGACCGGCATTCATTTCCAGCGAAGGAAACACTCCACAGGGCAGTTCAAATAAATTGTGATGGTTTTAATATTCAATTTAGAAGAAATCTATCTCACGTTTACGCCCCGTTGTCTCGCACTTCTATTTGCGCTCTGAGCAATTGACGCCCGACTTCTAGTTTCCGTGTTTGGTTTCTAGCTTTACATGATGGGAAACAATGCCGTTGGAGTGGGTATGGAGCGCGTAGCTGTCCATTACCGTAACCGGATTAGCGAAAATAAAGCTTGGCCTTTTATACTCACAGGAACTCGTTCAGAAACGTCTAAATTGCGTACAGCAACAGTCAGCAGTAACCGGGGATGCGCTAATTGACGCTGCCAATAGCGACTGGTTTTCTTCTTTGCCCGCTGACTGTTTGTTGCGTTTTGGCGTGAAACGTCGTCTTTGTCTGCCGTCAAAGGGGTGATCCAACTCCTAATTGTCCACGCCTAACTCGGCGAAACGCTTTCCCTGTCGCCTTTGTTCGGCAATTAGCGAGCGCTCGCGACGATTTCCGTCGGAGTAATCGGGGTCAAACAGCCTGATGTATTTCGCAGTCGATTTTCAGGATATAAACATGGGTGTCTCATGTTTGTACATTTCAACGTCGTTTTCATCACCGTCCGACCAAGCCGAATTCCATGTAGAGGAAAAAAATTGCAGGAAATCAGATAATTCTTTTCCTCTTTTTTATATAAATCGATGGAAGCGGAGTTCCTGGTATCTGTATCAGCAACTTTTATTTAAAACTTTCCAATCAAATCTTCTGAACATGGCTGTTCGATCGAATCAAATATGTTTACGCGATACGCTGAAAGCTAGAAAATCAGGGCGGGAAAAAGTGATTACCCGATTCGAGTTGCTGTGCGTTTTCTGATTTCTATTCGGGTTTTTTTCCTCGTACTCTACTTTATATATTTCTATTACATTCAAAAATAGACGGTAGAAGAGAGACATTCTTTCGATGTCTGTGATTTAACACATGTAAGTATGAAGACAGATACATCCATACTGTGTAGCAACGCCGTGTAGAAATGCAACCAGTTGGACTCCAACGGCCAGGAACACAGGAGTGCGAACTTGAAGGGATTGTTTCAGCATATGTCAAATGGGGACGTGCACCTTGTGTTTGTGAAAAGCCGAGTGGTCGTTTGCGAATCGACTGCTTTGCTTTGCAGCTACGAGGAACAATCCGTTACAAACTTCGTTCTTGTTAACCAAACTATTTCCATGGAAATCCAGGATTCATAATATTATGACTTCAGTATCGGAATCGCAAACATCCCTGCGGGGGGGGGGGACTTTTCTGAAACAATTATTACAGTCGGCTGAATATAGGCAATTCCATTCGCTCTTGCATAAGAGAATATGCTCAAACTAACCTATGTCCCCTCCGCTATAAATGGAGGAGGCTAAAGCGTATACGTACTGGAGATTTTTCCAGACTAGTTCGATCAATAACTATTTTGTCCGCATCTTATTTAATTATTTTTTTATCACACATATTTACCATTAGCCTTTCAGAGTAAAATGACAAACACCAATATTTGAAGCATCTCCAACTCTCCATCTCAAATTTATTTCCTCAATAAAGCCGCATGAATGAATATCAATATTATATCATGTGATTGAGGTGATAATGATTATCCGTTATTCACCTGCGATTGGCTGGTTTTCAGCCCCCTCCATATGTGCACAAGTGTGTGTGTGTGTGCTTGGCGCGATCGTCTTCTTTTACCATGATTGTATACAGTGTAACTGTACAAGAACCTCTCTTATACATCCGTTATTGTCGCACCATCAATTGTTTGATCTTAAGTCTGATCTCTAAGTTTCGGAAGGCGTTAGTTTTTAGGTATTCCCTTTTAGTGCAGCCATGAATATAGATCCGTCATTTGATTGCAAAATATTTCATAAACTAGTTCAGCTTTTATGTGACAATAGAGTAAGCTAAGCGGTCTCCCTATCAGTCGCGACCAGGCTGTGACCTCAGTCTCTCGTTTTCGTTTTGGATCTCTTTGTTGCTCTCCTTAGAGAAGAGAGAACAAAAACAAAAATAGGACAATTAATTGGCGACATTTCATTTTAATGGAAAGCACCTGACGTCGAGAAGCGTAAAAAAAACTCCCTCCAAAAGACAGAAATGTCTGGAAACGCGACCCAAACACGACACTTTAGACACCATTTCGAGTACACAATCTATCGGCGATAGGGATAACAGTGGGAGACAGCACAGTTTGTCCTCTATCTTGTGTAGGACCAACGTATTGAGATCTGTCTGCTGATAAAATTCTGTGGAGACATTTCAGTGGAGTTTGAACTAGCTGAACATACGAATTCAAATTAGGGATGATATTTGACAAAAAGGACAGCCTCTTTGGTAGAAACTTGGCGGGAGATACTTTTCTTAGTACATATACGTCTTCCAACACACATCTTCAGGTGACCGCAGCCGTAGAGTTACACATTAATATTCCAGTTTGAAAAAAATAAACGCCTAATGTGTATACGAACATACTAAATACCAGCGGGCAAATACATAGGCACGCACGTGTATGCAAACATCTCACTTCTACCTTCATGCTGACATACGTATATAACATAAACATATATATACGTTCATACATGCATTCACACAAACATACATACATACATATATATATATGCATTCATTCATACATAGATACAAACATACATACATAATTCATACATACATACTTACATACATACATACATACATACATACATACATACAGACATACATACATACATACACACACATACAAGATACATACATACTACATACATACATACATACATACATACATACATACATACATACATACATACATACATACATACATACATACATACATACATACATACATACATACATACATATACAGGCACACAGAGATCACAGAAAGCTCAAATGAAACTACTGTAGCACCTCCATGGTATTATGTACGAAGGCTGTAAAAGTATGGAAAGTGTTAGCGAGGGTAGGCGTGTGGAACCGGCATAGAAACCAGGGCTTAGTGAGGTGACAAAAGCCAAACAAAAAAGGTCAAAACATTCTATCGGTAGTTCCTGATGCCATTGCAAAAAAGGGAGAGAGCCCGATAATCTACAACAACACTTGCCGGATATCCGAATAACCGGAGAACCGTCCCTTGTTTCCCCATCAGAATGGTTTATTTTTTGTCCATTTCCTCGGTCCTGCACCGACTTGATAAGCTGGGTTGAGTTTTTATCGCTTATAACACACTCCTTATGTCCCTATTATCAACAAATTAAACTCCCATCACCAGCGAATTATCGCATCAAGACAGGAAACAAACCGCACTGGATTAATGCTTTCGACAGAGGGAACGACATTCGATTCCCGTGTGATTAGGCCTACTTCAGGCACGTTTCTATATTTTGTGTATTCACAAGTTGCAGATTTGGGGGAACTTTTTTCATCTATTGCCTAGCGGGGAGGTAGTAAGTTCTAGAACCCGGGTACAAAAGCGACATCATTAGACATGCACACTTGCAGCGCTGTCGGAGCCATCGTAATACCCTTATCGGGCTAATGGGCCACTGAAATGCACATTATATCGATGCTACGCGATAAGCGTGGGTCGTTGGTCACCACAGCAACAGAAAAAGTTCGACAACTTTTACGCGTCGAGAAGTTTTCGTTCGCCGATTTCATGACGCGTGCTGGAACTCTTCCGCCTCGCGGAGACCTTTTTTTCCTATCGCATTTCTCGGTACGTGAATCGCTCCATTTCCCCACTGATAAAATGCGGTTGGCGGGTTCGGTAAGAGCGGAAAGGCAGCCTTTCATATGAGCTCAATCGACGAACAGTATGAGTAATATATCTCATGACCGACGGGTTTTCGTCCTTTGATAAAAGGCCAAGAAAACACGATTGTCGTTTAAAAGCCGTTCATAAATCAGAATTTGGGGAAAGATATTATCAGCGTGATTGGTGTCAATCGCTTAACAATTACATGATTAAGGTGCCAAAATAGAACAATATGTACAAAATTCTTCCGTCACAGAGCAAAACGAACGAAAGTTAGTGTCAATTACTGTAAAAGTATATATTTTCAGGACCGCATTAAGTGTTCTGTCCCTGGGAATGGATATTTTAAAAATTAAAATCGCCTGGGTTTTTTTTTTTTCGTTTGGCTTACCTAAAGCTTCTCGCCGATCTAGAAGTCCATGTGAAATTGCGTACTCTGGTCTTGGGTAGTATAAGGGTGAACTAAAAGCGCTACCTGAGTAAGTCAAGTGCGGCGTCGAGGCCAGCGCTGTTGGTAGACTGTGGTCGTAGAAGGGACTCCGGTATGCGGAGGCCAGGCCCGCTGTCGGTAAAGTCGGCGTGGGTCTTGCTGGGGTTATCGTGCCGTGGCTGTGGTGGTGGCCGAGTATGTTGTCGATGTAGAAAGGCGTCGGGTGGTGGACCGGTGCTTGCTGGACGGCCGGTAGAGGTTGCAGAGCGGTGGGTGCATATACAGCCATACTTAGTCCGTTGAGTCCAGAAGCCTGAACGGACGGGTATTGCATAGCAGAGATCTGGGTTGTTGGGAGAAAATGAAAGTGGGAATAAGTTCCAGATCCTCTGTATTCCTTATTTCAATCTTTCTCGTAAAAGGTGGTCCCAGTGTACACATACACATACACACACTTATGGTAGAAAAGCCACCGTTGCCCTAATGGGTGACTGTTGACTATGACAAGTACATCGGGAAGGCGGGGCCCTGACTTATTTGCATAGCACTGTCTAATCAGCCACTGTGGACCCTGAGCGGCAGCTGATTGGTCGAGCGCCGTAAATAGCAGTCACAATATTTCGCCAACAAACATGCAGGAGCCCCTCCCCTATGAGCATCATCACTTTGAATAGGTATGGGCAAACAACGATTTCAATCCCCTTGGATTACACGCAATTGAGAGAGCTGATCCGAGCATTGCCATGACCCCCCGCCCAGTGTAGAATTCTCCGCCGAAATAAACCACCACATATTCCCTGAATTGTTATTATAACAGGCGAAAATTATTTTATAATACTCAATTCGAAATACTGCGCAGGGTGAGAAAGATATCTACAGTTCTTATCCAAAACGCGGTACGCGCATCTCCCGGGCACCGGGAAGGCCGACACCGAAATGAATAACACAGTAGGCTCATTCTGGCCCCATGACGGTTTAATGTGTGTACCTAACTTTTTATACTTTTCATAGTCTTAATGCTGATTAAGGCAATATAAGATACTATTCTGTTGATCAAGGAATCTAAGTTGTTGATTCTGAACCGGTTTTATTCAGCGATTACTCAACCCCAGGCGCCAGGTCTCTTCACCAGTCTAAGCCTCCGTGTGTAGTCTCTGTTTGCTTTGCTCTCGTGGTCGCATTACCCCTCCCGCTCAATCGTCACCTCGCCACCGCAAAATTGTTGCGAAGTGCCGTGCCGAAGCGACCGGTAGCTCGGCAAGGGAAACACGAAACAGGAAGACATTTGCACCAAACGTGCGACAGTTTCGCTGTGGCCTGATCTGTAATGCCCTTTGTATTTTTCCTCGAAATGCTTTTCTCCATTTTACACTCTCCTTCAACCTGCTTTGAGAATCATAATCGATGACTTTTGTACAAGATTGACCGTGTCCGTGAGCTTTTAGGATTGGCATTGCGAGTTCTCTTCATTGACAGCCAAGTTCAATACCGTAAAACGTTTAAAGTTTGTTTTCCCGCCTTCTATCAAGCGTACCATCCACCAGAATTCTCTACTCGGTATAATATCATAGACAGTAAATTTTGTATGGTAATACAGGCCACAAAAGCGTATGGCTTTTGGCTTCAGCGTAAAAGTGCCAGTTCTTTCCATGTGTCATTGCTTGCAGCTGCCATGATGGGCGCTTCGAATCCACCTAAAGGTCAGATTTTCTCTAACTGGCGCCGGGAGGGGTTTTTCCACGGCCCGCCAAGTTTACCGACCCATTCTGGTATTATTTTAACACATAGTGCTTAATTATATCGGAGAGTCTGTTAGGGTGCCACAGGTATTTGCCGTGTGTGTGAAAATTGCCCGCCCGGGCAAGAAACTGTCAACATGCCGCGAAGAGTGGGCATTTTGCCGGATGTGGGCAAATTCACCTCCATGGAAAAAATCAGATAAGGCAATTAGGGGGAAACAAAGGAAGTCACATTTGACAAATTGACAGGTAGGTGCCAAAGACGTTCAGGTGTACCCAGTAACTGTTTATTGATATAACAATGCTTTTGGCGGTGCTTTTGGCGTTGTCCTGATGATCGCGTCTTGCGGGATGCAGAGGAATGCCCTGCGAGGTAGTGACAACATTTTACCCATTCTTGCTAAAAAATGTGTGGTCTCGCTTCTCCTTCAACCGTAAAAAACAACCATATTTCTCTAATTTATTCTTAATGATATTCCCAACATTCTAGCATGGAGGTAATAGCGCACGGAGAGCGGTAGGCCCTCATCCACTCTCAGGAGCTACCGTGTGCTGAGGAACTCTACTGCCCTTCCTATCCAACCGTGGGAACTGAGCGGCGTGCGTTTGACAAGAGCGCGCGCGCGTACCAGCACTGCCCGTTGTCTACGATACGCCGAATCCTCTGTGCAATTTTTGAGTTCGATCCCACGTCACCTCCCCACTTGTCACTTGGTGGATCGGTGGGATCCGAAATGAATTCTTGGCCAGCTGAGACCTCATTTTATGATTGCTTTTGTGTGAGTTCCCAGTGTTTATTTTTCCCGCCTCTCTTCAAATTGATTATTACAGAGCAAATGGGCGGGATATATTCCTGTTCCATCACTATTGAATTTACTGAATAAATAGAAAGGTGGCTATGAAAACAAACAAACAAATTAATAACAAACAACAAACTTCTGTTGAATGATATGGAGACGAATAGATCGAAGGGATCTGCTTTTCTCTGTCAGATCTTTCAGTGTGGTCATAAAGTCACTTTTGTTCGCGCATTCTTTGAACGCTCTCCAACTGCACTTCTTACAATGCTTGAAACGGTCGCAGGTGAGTGTACCTGCACTGTAGACTCCCGCCAGCACATGAGTTCGCGACTAATCATTGTAAGAATTACGGTTGCTGTAAGAATCAATCCGTGGAACTGGCGTTTTTTCAATCGGCCTCCATACCCCATCACATCCCCAATGGAGTTCGCTAACGTGGCCGATCGAAATGGCGTGTCGTTGAATTCCGCCAGAGGGTTACTGACATACTCAAACAACGGTTGCACCAGGCACGGTTCCGTGGAGGTACCGTGCCATGCCGCAGGGCAGACGATGACGTTTGCCTCAAGTTAACGTGAAGTATTCTCGGTTATGAACAAAATCTCGCCCCACTAGAGACGAAGCGCTCGTTTTCTTGCATTGCATGGCCAATCGGAAAGCCCTTTAATTTTATCACTTAAGCGGAGTGCCCCCGAAGGAGCCGAACTTATTTTGATTTCAAGGGAATTTATTAAGCCTGCGCTTCTCACGAGAGACCTAATATTTACGCCCTTGGTTGGAATAGGTCATGGTTGATTTGGTTAGCCCACAGTGCGGAGGGACTGCAGCGGTTAACTAAACGCACCTGATTGCGACAGTTCTCAAAAAGGGTCATTCCTATTAATAGTAAACATTACTTACATACAAAGAATTAATTTGAAAATAAAATATGTTTTGGTGGTGTAGACAGACAAGACATCATAAGAACAAATCAAGAAAGGTAAACGCCAATACATTGTGAGTAACAAAAAAGAAAATAAAAACGAAGTAGTTAATTTAGGCTGTGATAAATACGAAACGCCCGTGCCCGGCTTTTAGTAGAAGTTTATGAAATAAATTTATTTATGAAACTGTCTTTTGTTTACTAGTTGCGAAGACAATTAAGACCTGACAACAGCGTTTGAGTCGGTAGGCGTTATGATGCAGCGCCAAACAGCGTTGAAATTATTATCATGGCATAAAATCTGTATGCCTTTTGAACGGAATCACGTGACGCAACCGCTATCTTTCGCGAGTGACAAGATCTTGACTGACGTGATTGGGATATTTGAACCACATCATAATGCTGGAAAGACTGCAGTTACAAAATAAACGCCACTTTTAATTGACAGTCCAACACTTGACATAGCGATCTCCATGGCGCGCGACGCTATACCGGATTAAGTTAGAGAAATATACAGCGTCAATAAATGGACTCATTAACATGACTGTTCTCCGTCCCACAATATTCGATTCATTTCTGTTCAAACGCACAGGGGCTGCATCTTTGAGTTATGTCTATATTTTGTGTTGATTACAGACATTAGGTATCATGTTTTTGTTTGCTTTTAAGACAGGCAGCCTGTTTAGTTTACGCAAAACTAGGTTCGGGGCAAGCGCTTACACTAAAAGTATAGCTGGAATGGTTTGGGAATTCGAGCGATATCTATTGAACTTTTGTGCAAATATGTAATCGGTGGTTTGAATTGACTATTTTCACAGGGCATGACGATAACACTTGTCGCCAGCGTGGTATGCGGGCCCCACGCCGCGGCCACTGCACACCTTTCCTGGTGATGTGGGGCCCGGCTCTAGTCTAAGTTTGAAAGCTTTGCTCTCACACTGGTTGAAAGCCCCAACTACGGAGCTAGAAATCGATCCCGTTTATTAAAGTGAGGAAATTTTCGAGTTTAAATTTGCGCCCCCCCCCCCTCTTTCACTGCGTCACAGACTGGTCGTGACAATAGGTTAGACGAGAATGCCGGATATTTGAGAAGAGGAAGCCCGCTATGTTACCAGACTTATCTAGTGTTCCCATTTCTGTCATATTTTTCATATTTTTTTTTTCAATTTCATACAATGTGCCAAAAGCAAAACTGTCTTGACGGAAAAGTTTATTTTTGTCAGTATTTATCTGTAAGTTGAAGAAATTGACAAAAGCCCATACGTCACTTGATGTGTGTATGGACGCACATTAGTCAAAACGCGCGTTTTAAGTTTGCGGCACGTATGGTCAGCGAATATGAGCGCTGTGGAACTTTCGCAGTTTGCTAATCGACGGTCGGTCATTAGCCACACTGTTAACTTTACGGATGTTTCTTGGCGCTGTAAAACGAAGCATGTTATAAACTAAAGTGATGGCGAAACATTAGCGTTGACAAGACACTGTACGGGAGAGACGAAACATGACGTTTTAACAGGTTATCTTGCACATTTACTGTTTCTATGGAGACTGTCATGATTTGAGTAACCGGATTAATCTGAGCAATCATTTCCTGTCAACGATTGATTAGCATATTTTACGACCATTTACATATGTGAAGAAACATATTTCCATGTTCTTAGCTTAATACATGCCATATTTTCACTATGACCGGTGAGTGTTCCTTACTGTGTCCCGATATCACTGCGGTTTATTCAGGAATGATGGTTCTAGGCGTCGGACATTTTGGGAATAAAGTCACTGTAGTTATTGCTATTTAACCTGAAAAGGTCATATTTTAATTGTGTACTGCGTGCCACCTTATTCACACTCACCGTTCACTATACTTTATGCCTGTTTTTAACAACCCTGGCATTGATCATAACGTGGTTTTATGGCCATTTTTACCGGAAAATCCGAGACTAGGTATTTCTCTCTTATATTATCATTGACTCGTTTTTCGCTTTCGGACACCCTGCCGCGTAGTGCTTGAAAAGCAACACATCTAATACACTTACTGTCTGAGATTAGCTTAGTGCATTTATGATTGGCTGGAGAATAAAAAATTGTGAAGTGTGTGCTAATGTCTGAGACAAAATCAAACTTTATACATCGTTGCCAGGCCGCCGATGTGTTACTAAGTACAAGTGTCGTCGATGGAGCCAAAAGTCTGCGATCGTCAGTATGGGACTATAGGCAGCCTTGTCTGCGTGGGTATATCTCAGTGTGTAGATTTCAACAGCGGCAGAAAGCTTGGAAGATTAGTGTTGGTTTGCACCGGTCAAGACAACTTTGCCCCGGGTCATTTGTTTTGAAAGCGATCTGGTCACAGGGGTGCACTTACGCTGCACGCATGGAACTCCGCGCTCATCAGGTGAATACTATACGCGATTGTGAGGATTACCCCGGAAAATAACCCGATGATCGGCGTTCCCGCCCCGCTGGAATAATGGCAGGCTGTTTTAAAGTCGGAATGGAGTAGCGGGGCGACTTAACGATGACTTTGGTATCGACGGCGACCTGATCCGCGCGAGGCAGTCCACAGCCACCTGCCAGAGTACGTTCCCTTCCCTGCTCAGACCATCATGGCGGCCAATCGAGATCCAGAGTTTGAAAATGCGAGCGTTCCACGGACGGGCCGAACCCACTATGTCATCTCTCTACGCCCCAGTTGCCGTTGGAAACGCCGGTAAACTGCTTGCAACCGCCGCCGTGTGCGGAATGACATTCAATGCCTCTTTTCTTCGCCGAGCTATAATCCGAAGACACGATGCTCATTGTACGCGACAAGGGTCACCCAGAAGAGACTTGTCATGAAATTCGGAGATCTTATCCAAACACCGGAGCCAAAAGAAACTTGAAAAGGCCGTTGTCGTCAGGTTTGTGTACCAGCAAAAAGAATCACTGTGGACTTATCTACTTTCCTGTAAATTTCACGATACAGAAAGCGATAGTGGTTTAAAGTTACTTTCAAGTATTAACAAAGCATTGAAGTTCGACTTGATTGGCATATGGTAATCAGTTTGAAAGAGCAATTACCTGCCGCTTATGTGCCAGGCTTAAATGAAGCACTTTGCGCGCGAGCAGGCCCAATCACATCGCTTTTAAAAGTTTTTTTAAAATTCATACAAGATTATGTATATGAAGGCGACAGGTGTAGAATCTCTCCTCTGTGAAGGTAGATCCACTTTGTGTTCAGTTATCGCCGAAAGAAATGTACTATCGAAGGAATGAATTAATAATTTCACGCAGTACCAAGTGTCCCTTGAACGCGTCCATGGCCATGAGATTGTAGATTCCAAGGCGAGAGCTGCCGATCACACTCAAGATCGGACCTCGTGTAAACAAACCCCTAAGTCTTCGACGCCAGAAGTTGTTCTGAACGACTACTTTAAAGGGTTTATCCCTTGAAAGACTGTCTCGAGTACGAAATTCCGAGAGACTTGAGACTCCCACTTTTTTTGGAAAAACATTTGCACACCTGTCGCTGAAGCCCCTGAGCACGTTATTTGGCGTGACCTTCTCTAGATCCGAGATGCGAACTTATCGGAACAATTTTTAAAGATGTTGGAGATATCAATATCTGCATGATTGGGTCAACCATCAGAACCAAGAAATTGACATACAAAAGTTGATCCCCATTCACAATATTATGCATTCCGTTGTGCCCATATCCAAAAAAGGACAAATTTTGGTTTGTAGCCAAAATTGGCATCAAATTCTATCAAATCGCAGATTGGAAATTTGCCGCGATAATTTAAAGCTTGGCTCTCTTCACTCATCGGTACACGTTCGATATGGCTACCCGCATGTTTGTGCTGTCAAAACTTCTTTTGAGAGCCCCCTTTTTTTACCAGATATTTGCAATAGAGGAAGCTGTTTTCACAAGATGGAAGGCAGTATTGTCTAAGCTACTCTTCTGAACACTGGCTGACACACTGAAATGACGTGATCAGTCTAACAGTATCCGAAGCAATAAGCCGCATCTAGCCTTTATATAATTGTTCCATCATTGGATTATGCAGAGTAACAGCGACTATAGATGCGGCGCAAGCGAGGTAACTCATTCCTCTGATCGACAAAATTGCATATCGTATTGCCGTTTCTGAAAGTTGTTCGGTACGTATGCGGTAGTTAAAGCAAAGGATGAAGATGTGGCGCGCTCTACAAAACTGCGTGACAGTTTTGACAAGACCGTTAGATAGCGTTCTGTTTATCTCACATCCTGAGTGTAGTTTTTGATAATTGCACGGGTCGAGTAAATCATGTATCATATCGAAAAGTTGACAGAAAATCGATACGCTCTTTCGCAAACAGTATACTTTGTGTGACGGACAAGTGTAATGAAAGCTAACTTTTGACATGACTGCGCTACAACGATAAAATAGCATCAATATGGCTTTTTTTCCTCTGTTATTATTTGAACGTTCAAATTTAAAATGTATGTATGTATGTATGTATGTATGTATGTATGTATGTATGTATGTATGTATGTATGTATGTATGTATGTATGTATGTATGTATGTATGTATGTATGTATGTATGTATGTATGTATGTATGCATGCATGCATGCATGCATGCATGCATGCATGCAGTATGTATGTATGTATGTATGTATGTATGTATGTATGTATGTATGTATGTATGTATGTATGTATGTATGTATGTATGTATGTATGTATGTATGTATGTATGTATGCCTATGTATGTATGTATGTATGTATGTATGTATGTATGTATGTATGTATGTATGTATGTATGTATGTATGTATGTATGTATGTATGTATGTATGTGTGTATATGTGTGTGTAGTTTTGCTCAGATAATGTCCGTAACGAATCGCCGACATTCCTGAGAAACACGATTTACCATAACAAATTTATGCATGAAAATTTATCAATCTCTCTCAGACTCTTATTCAAACGACCAGCTAGGTCGATTAACTTACTTTTAATGGAGTGGTTAAGTTATGGAAAACAAACGTTAATTTACGTCAAGATTTTGTTGCGAGGCGACAAACATCGGAGATGTCTTATTCATTTAAAGGAAAATAGTCTTTAAAACAATTGCCTTAGATTCTCTGTTGATACACGGAAAGCGCGCAGTGTCAATGGTGAAATACAGCAGCCTAAAGTACTAGTATGCCTGTAAAACCCCTCAATGGTCCATATTGAACGTTCTACACGTGCACACTGAACGGAGGGCTAAGAATGAGATGCATATTTAAAAACTGAATCTTAAAAAAATTAAAAAACGACCCTCTCTGCCAACACAGACCAGGTGCAAAAGGCTATTCCTTGCTACCGACGACCGAGCATTTCCAACTTTTGCATGCAACCTGTTAGTGAGGTCCCTGGCTGTTATATGTATGAACAGTAACACGTGTACGTTCGCCTTGACCGCTTCGTGCCAGCAGCCAGTGACGTTTTGCTGTTAAATTAAGCGTTAGAAATCGATTTAGTATCAGTTACTAGCAGCCTTTCTATCCCATTCCCTGAGCATGCATGTGTAAGAAATCTGTTTTGAAAAGAAGAAGAATTTTGTCGTCGGGGGCGTCGGAAGCCATTGAAGTCTGAGTTACCGGATGGAGAGAAGCCATAGATAGGATGAACAACTCTGCCACCTTAATTTGCTAACTGATTTCCGACCATGCAGAGAAGACACGGGCGCACTTTTCAAAGACGTTTTCCCGGGCAAGTCCACGGGACCAGAAAATGTGCCCAGAATGTGTCCGTCAATTGTCATTCGTAGCATGAAATGTACATTTTTATCACAAACACGGTAATTAGTCCACGAATTATGTAAATTTTCTAACAATATTCAGCATTTTTCTGCCAAAAACATTTTCTTTTCGGTTTGAACGTAAAACATCATCCCCAGCGCCGGAGTTTGAAAGCATGATATCGATGTGACTTTGAAAGGGGCGGTGTTTGCAGAACGGGAGCCGCGCGGCCCTGCGAACGGCTTTGAATCAAACCACGCGTGCAAGGGAGCGGAAAATGGGCTTAAACGTTACAAAACGGCTACTTAAGACATTACTTGCTCGATTGCGCAAATGCAAAGGCCAACAGGCGAATATTGTCCCCGCGGGAGACTTAGATGACAAACTCGGTTAAATTGAGACGATTTAGTCGATGGAGCACAGTCAAGTAGACAACAAGGAAATTTTATAGTCGTATGAAAACAACACAAGCGAAAAATGTAGACGCAGCCGTCTGATACTGATATATAAGTTTACCATTTACATTCTGACGTTTACGCGAACGAGGCGAAATATAAGCCTTATATATATATATATATATATATATATATATATATATATATATATATATATATATATATTTAATGTCACTTAGACTGATATGATCATGAAGAACTGTTTTGTGCGGTGGTTTTATTTTTATTGCGCCAACTTTTCTTCTCTCTGAGATTATTTCATTAATGTTGACAGTATTTCGTGTAATTTAGGCAGCGAGCAGTTTTACTGTTAAGTTTTTTAAGGTTTTGCATCACGCTGTGTGCTGCGCAGGCCAGTTAAGGAGAGTGGTATGTAAAGTTCTGAATTTATTATCATTTTGGAGTAATGGGTGCGAATCGCACCAGTTACTTCTTAGTTCGTTTGTTTGTTTGCGAAAGACGATATTTCGTTTGAGAATAACGATGGCGAAAGCTTCCGATCACGGTGTGTTGTGTTGCTCTGGTGAAATAACTTTCACATTAATTTTCACTATTTCAATGACAGCTCCGCTTAACAATAAAAACAGCAAAGTGTATGCAATCCCCTGTCACTTGTCTGTCGTGATGTCACAATCCTTTCACAAACCGTCAAACAGAGGACGACAAATGGCAAAACAATTTATATTCCTTGTTCAAGCAGTACAAGCAGATAACGAAGATTGCAGAAATCAGAAAAAGAGTCCAGGCGGATTTAGATCACGATCTCACAAGAACTTGCCTGAAAATTCATGGAAGCAAGAAGTGAAAGCGTTTGCAAGCAGTTCATTCATGACAGATATTTACTTGCTGTGGCATGTACTGAAGAAAATGTAAACTTTTTAGGGGAATGGAAGTTACAAAATGTCCTCAGATATGTGAAAAACACTTACATAAATCGATTTATGGATATTTATGATGACAGCAGTTGTCAAAAATGTCAAAAAGCAAATTTTTGGTAGATATGCGAATGAAAATGTAAGTGGGGTCCTTTTTTTAGAGAGGGCGTACTGTTTGTTTTCCTGGATAAAAATGATGTCCCGAGCGAAAACTTGATATAGCTCCTCAGTGAATGGAATTCCCAGAGAGATATGTGAAGCTAATGTCACTTTCAAATCTCAAACGGCGTACCAAACGCAGACGTTGTTTTGTTTTGGTTAGGTTTTTTGTTTTGTTTTTTGGGGGGAGTTTTGTTTTTGAGAGAGAGAGAGAGAGAGAGAGAGAGAGAGAGAGAGAGGGGGGGCAGCAATTTCCAGCGATATGGTGCAATTATCATCATTTAGCCTTATCCCAGGGAATGAACTGTCATCGATTGTCGACATGCAACTATACACACTCGACACACACAACAAAAAAAACATAGCGACACGCGCTTTTCACAAAGAGTTGAATGTCAGTTCACCGATTGTTATTTTCAATCACGATCCTGATTCGAACACAATCGGTTTGTTTTGCCCCGAACGCATGCGAGGTGGTAGATTTCCAATTATAAGCGTAAAAATCAGCGTGACTGCTTATCTGAAGTGAGAGTCATTAGGGGGTTGTGCGTGTCTTTCCACCCACAACAAATCACATTGTCGATGACGTCACTATTGTTCGTTTCGGCACCCTGACGTCAATTAAAGTAAAAAAAAAACCGTAAGTTGGTTTTCCTTTTTCCGATTTCTCCGCCAGTGCTCGGATTTTACAGCTAAGAGATAAAGTGTAGTGTTTCGTCGTGGACTCAATTAATGCGTAGTCAGTACACACTCTATTGAATTTGAACCCAATAGGTATTAGCTAAAATGAAGGAAAAAATGTCGCTGCCTTGAAAAACAAGGGTTGTCCTCAATGAAACGTATTGACAACCCTTCCCTGTGGTATGGGGGCACTTTCACGGTTGTCCTAGATTCAACGAGCAGTTTGCCTCCCGTATCGAGATCAAGAACCCCACCCGCCCGGCTCTTGATATCCGAGACGGCGTTCCCTGACCCGGGCATTGAGGTGTTAGCGACGCATAATTTGCTCTAATGCCATGATAAAGAGCAAAAGCCCGGACGTTCTGGGTGAAGAGAGGCCGAGATGAAGATATGTCTCGATGACCGCTGCCTTCTTATGAATTCACAAAGGTCGCATTTTTCAAGTCGGATAATCTCAATTGGGTTTTGGCGTGCAATTGCCTTGTTTGTGCGAAAAACGAGGCGGTTCTGCAAAGTTTCAGAGCTTGAGACGCGACCGGGTGGCTACGGGGGGGGGGGGGGTCCATAAATCAAACTGCATTTCACAAGCACTCCCCCCCCTCCACCCCGGTGCGCAAAATACAAACAACTCTATCAATCCTGATTGCGTACGAAATTCATACGTTGAAAACTACACAAGAAGACATTTTTTGTCCCTGTTAAGAATTGTGAATTGAAATAAACGTCACTCCTCAGTCCAGACGAGGAAGTTTTTCATCTTCAATTTAACAGTGAACAGACAGCCGCAACTCTCTTCTGTTAGTTAACACGATGAAGGAGAAAAATGTAGTAGAGATAATGGGGTAGATTTGTTGACGTTGGAATACTTTATTTCTCCCAATTAGCGCAGAGAGTATCCAGTTATATCTTGAGAGGGTAGGACCCAAGATTTTGGCAAATTGTCGGGACGGATAGCGAGAGCAATTAACGGCAGACAGGTTGCCGTTGTTGAGAATTGCCAACCCGTACTTGAAGCAACTTCAAAGAATAACGAGTAATTATGAAGTCAGGATGCCCCGACATCCTCGTCTGATTGACAAAAAATGAGCTCGTTTTTTAAAGAGAACTTGACACTTGGCTGCGGAGTCAATCATTGTGTTTACGGCAGTACTACCTGGCGTTCCAAATTGACAAGCGATAGCACAACAATGCTTATATCGAGAGATTCTTTCGAATATGAAACACGAGGGAGAAAAGTCAGCGAACGCTTAACATTAATTGCTAGACAGCTAGCAGGGCCGACGATGAGTATGCTCATGTATTTTTTTCCTCCGCGGTTTTTATTCTTAAATGTCGCTGCGATCCCTCTTTTTGGAGGGAAACAGGCTTCCAATTAGTAGATGTATGGATGATCGATTGTTAAATGTCAATCCGATGAATTCGTGTCGTTTTTTTTAAATCACCCCTCCACATCTTCACTTGACTGTAAAGAGCGGAGTCCTTACTTTCATTTTTTTTCACATTTTGAAAAACCGCGTCATTTGATGGAATTCAACGCTAGCATACCCGGGTCCGTAATTCAGCCAATATTATATGCAGATTTGACTAGTGTTCGTGGTAATAGCTCAACTCCCGTCGATTTTCGAGTAATTCAAAACTGAACGGGCGACTCGGCAACTGTGAAACTCGAGCGCTCGGATGTCGAGTATGCCAACAAAGAAACTGTCATTTTCACAGAGTTGAAAAATCTGAATATTAAACTCATGACACCATCTTTTTACCCTTTCAGAATCACACAAATTAGTTTTGATTTTTTTTTATGAAACAAACATCGACAAGTGAAAATTTTAATAGCGTATTGAGTCGCGACCTTAAGCACAGTTTCATTCCCAACACTGAAAACCATGAAATCCACAGCCACCATTTTGCAATGTACATTTCAACCATCGGATCGAGTATATTTCAAATATACCAGAGCAATTTTCTCCGGTGAGATGATTTGATTTTAACCTCCATAGGCTAGTAGCCGGGGATGTTAACTTTTCTTCATAATTCAAGATATCACAAAATTTCCTTTGATATTGTGTTTTCTGATTCGATCGTATTAGAAGAAGTCACGAAATTTGAAATACCAAGAGATTCCGTTTATCCTACGTGTTCAGATATAGTTTGCGGCTAGAATATGAAAAGCAATTGCCATGCCGGGTTGATGGTTTTATTGGAGATCAAGGTTTTAGTTTGTTTCGTCATAGGCTACACTAATAAGTTTTCTCCCTTAGAATTATCGACTGCTTGCGCTTCTTGAGAAAGGTTAGACAACTCTCCGATCTCAGACTCTCTTGCTTAAGACCCGGGACAATAGTGTACCATTTTTTCATAATTCTTTCATTATTCGTGTGTCGGAACACAACTTCTTTTTCTTCTCGTTCTCACCAAATGATGTTGAAGTACAATATAAATACATGCCACGCAAACTCAATACATCGACTGCAACAATGCGATGGTTTTGTTGACAAATGAATTCGAGTCCGGACCAGAATTCAGTTCTCGACAATACGACTTGGAAGCTCATTAATACAGGATGCAGGCCGTGTTGACTAGTTGAAAACTAGGAAAATGATAGAAATATGTCAAAATTAAATTCAACTATGCCAGTCATTTGAGCAACTTAAACAGGCATGTTGGATAAGCGTTATATTCAGGCATGAGAGACAGAGAGAGAGAGAGAGAGAGAGACAGAGAGACAGAGAGAGAGAAGAGAGAGAGAGAGACAGAGACAGAGACAGAGAGAGAGAGAGAGAGAGAGAGAGTACCAGCAACAAGGACTGTTCTTCTTTAACAAATGGGTTGTCGGCCGGATTTAGAATTCAGTTGTCAAAATAACAGAGGACGAAGGTGCAAACATGCAGAGAAGTTGAACACTTTGCAGGGTTGCGACATATTTTGGAAAATGCAACAAGAATGTGAATCTTACAAAGGAGGAAAATAATAGAAAATATATCAAAGGCTCGGGTCAATTCAACTGTACTTCTAGTAGTCAATTGTGCGTCAAGCAGGCTAAGTTTAACATAAGAGTATGAGTAAAAATTGTCAGAATTTCAAAGATAACATTCACAAGCTGACATCTTGTAAATTATCGCCGGGACTTCGGAGTCAAAAGTCGCCAGTAAATAAAAGAAAAACAATGTTCAAGTTTTTAGTTTATGATATTCACTTCACTTTCCCTACAGTTGGACTTGGGCTCAGTAATTTACCGGTGTGTGATCACGGTCATGTAGTAATTAGAGCTGTTGGTGATTTGTAGCAAAACGGCGAAATTTCACAAATCTTTTTTTTTTTGTTCAGAATAAACTACAGGGCCTGTCAGGGCGAAAAGTGGTCCATGCCATGTCTATAAACTGGGTAGTATGAAGAAGGTGAGTGTAGTTGTCCCTAAAACTAACTAAAATGTTTGCCCACATTTAAAGGAAAATACAAAGCGAGAAAATAATCGCTTCGGCGTGAGTGGGCGATGGTTTAAGGAGTCAGAACGGCGCCAAAATGTGCCCCAGAGCAAACAAACTAGCGCTGACATTATCTACCGGTACAGTTCCCCTATAAACGGTACTTCCCGGCCAGCATCATACACCCGCTATGTGCTCAGAAGTGGAGATCAAAGCTCAATTTAGACAAATGTCACAGAATAGAATCTGGTTTGCATTTTATTTTCATTTGGTATTAAAAAAATCACTAATCAAACATTCAATGAGGATCATATTCATCTTCATTTCGCCTGTGGGAATCTCTATTCATGAAAGCATTTTAATCTGAATATGAATCGAACTTGATTTTTTTCAAATAAATGATATATTCATGCATGTATGTGTATGTTTTATAAAGATATACATTAATTTTCGCTTAAGCCCTACAAGATATCTTATCGTGTGTCAAATAATATTTAGACTTTCGATTGATTGAAAGGTATCTCACAAAAAATAATAGAAAGGTTTAGCCGATTGCCACGTATGCACGTCACTTTTATGCCAAGTTTAATGTCAATGACATCGATCTCCTTTTGCCCATCGGATTTAGTTAACTTGTGCTTTTAGAATTTCGGAAAAAAACATTGATGGCTTGAATATACCGTGTCACATTTGACACAGAAATGTTATTAAATTTAAAAATACATCTACGGCTAAAATCACTATCAGCCACCCCAAAATCTGTCTGGGTATACAATGTCAAGGATGCGAGCAGTCGTGCGGCAAAACTTACCGTCTTCGGGTAGAAGTTCGTTTGTCGAAGAAACTGGAAGAAAACTGGTGGTCGCTTTCTTCCGAGTCCAAAGAATTCGGAAAGGCAACACAAGCGTTCAACCTGTGTACACTTGAGTGAGAAGAGAGTTTTTAATCCAAAACTGGCGTAGCAAAAGGGAGAGCATTTATAATCAACTTACGCTATAGATGGTGAATCAAAATCTCCAACGATCTCTCGGTGAGTGGAACATCGTTGCACTGTGATTGGCCCGGGAAGAAACTTGACCAGCCAATCAGGACAGGCCGCTCGGAGGGAGTCGGCCTCGCGAGCGCCACTTTCTTGGCGATGCAGGAAAGTGAAGCCGGCAGGCTGACTTCAAAGATTTGCTTATTTTGTACTAATCTGCTTTGGCGCCAGATCTCACTTCAATGGACGATGGTTATGTTTCGCTGGTTCCGAATAGTCAGCTGTCTATTAGAGTCGTCTGCAGGCCACTGAAAGACTCGTTTGTAAATGGCCGTCGCTATTTTTCTCCATCCAAATCGACTCTCAATCTCCCAACAAAGAGAGAAGCTGGCGCTCATTGTTAGTCGATTATTGTTGTTTTGGATGGGTTATGTCTCGGGTGTCGTTTCCTAGCTGTACTGTGCCCCATCCCTTTCTTAATGACATATCGATTACCTTTGATAAAGACAACACAGTCCGCTAAATTTGGCAATTTCTGGCTCAATTTGAGACCTGTTCCGTGCTATTAGCGACACTTATACCCGTACTAAACTGGCATCGGAAACCGCCGTCGTGCGGTCCCCTTTCATCGATAACAAGCTACATACGTGAGCGTTTTAAGCTACCATTGCAGGGCGTGTTTTTCCCTTCGCGTGTTTTCTCCGCTCAGCGTTCTTTTCCCTTAATATCCTCAATTTCAAACACAAATCAGTTAAGAGAACTGGTTAATTCTATTCCTGCATGGCTTCTTTGCTTTGATTTTCGGCTGTCCTTTGTTTCTCGAGAACATTACTCAATCCTTCGTCGTCATAAAAAGTGATTAAAAAAAGCGGTAAAACAAAAAAGCTTGACCCCGCGCTCCTGTATTCGTGATTCTCCGTTACTCATAATGATATTAATGACGCCGCATTTTGTGCCATCACGGTCGTTTAAGCAGCGTCCGCGGAAGATTTTGGCGGGGGAGGGGGTGGGGAGATTTGGAGGAAGTTTCAAAATACAGCAGAGAAAGAGAGTGGTGATGATTTCGAAACTAACTACCGACGCGGCGGTACAAGGAGCGACTCATTCTGGCTGTCAGAGACACTCCAACATCTATCCGTGCTTAGCGAAGTCGGCGGGCTTTTCATTCGCCCGCACGGTCCTGACACGCCGATTGTTCAGAGTCCGTTAAGACAGACAAATGGGCAACATCATGAAGTTAGAGTGCCCCCTCCACCGAGACGAGTGACTCCTCTCGTACGCTCGGAATGCATACATAAGCGGTATGACCAACTATTGATAAGCCATATCGCCCAGCGACGAATTCTACAAACTGTCGGCTATTATTGCATCCTAATACGCTAATAGGCAAATCGAGTCCCCTACATATTTCCAACGAGATCTGGCGATAAATTTAGAAGGATAATGGCGCTCCTTTTCCTTCTTTTCTATTCCAATTAAGCAAAACTCACGTAAAAAGCCAGGCTATTTAGAGCCACTATACAAAATCGCAATTTGTAGTCAGTCGAACCCGGCACTTGAGAGTCGTGCTCCGAATGCCGATTGCTGCAAGTCGTGACGTCATCGCTCCCTCGGGCGGTCTCGGTGCTAGGGTGAATGAGAGAGGGCGAGTTTGAAGGCGAATCGAAGGATTCGTATTTTTTCCTAGTCACTGCTAATCATCCCGAGGGGCTTTCTTTCTTTTCTCTCCAGAAAGCCATGATAATGCGGAATGGGTTGTCGACGCTTCATCGTTAACTATTATTATCCATTTTCAGCCTGTCAGATGTGGGCACACATGCCTGCGACACGACTTACCCTCTCTAACAAGTGACAAAATTAAAATGCTCGGAGTGGATAAGGAATATTCGGAGGGACTGTTAATGATAACGTTTTATTTTCTTTGCCCCCAAAAACTGACATGCTTAGCAGTGGTGGAACGAAAAACACCCTTTGACGTTTTGTAGAATATTATAAAATTTTACCATCGAGACACAATTAGTGGATTGTGTGAGCATAAAACTTTTATTCTGTTTTACAAATAATTCATTTCTATTCTTACAGAATCGGTTATATACCATGCATTCATATGCACTACCATGTAATTAATATAATAATTGCATTTATAATTAGGGAGAGAACAAACGAGTAATTACCGGGCTTGTTTCACCCTCAAAAATGTACAATCGATCACCGCTTACATAAAACATGTATAGCCAAATATTACCACAAAAGACTTTCCTCCTTTGAAATCGTTGATTTCGTTTCTCAAAGGTAATTGATTAAAAGGAAAAAACACAAGTACGATGGATGTGTATGGCGCTCAAAGGGGTCACTCCGTGCGCGCAACTCCGGTGAGACGTACATTTTATATGATTTTGGCGAACAGAGGTCATCGCAACTTGACATTGAGGTACTGTGAATATTATGTGGTGAGCATTTTTGAGTTTTGAGAGAGAAGAAAAGTTGGAAGACATAGCTCATCTGCTTTGTGTACAAAAATAATACCAGCATGATGAGAAGTCTACGGCCTGTGCTGGCATTTAGAGAATTCACAAATGTCAATTCCGAGGTATATGCACAAAACACGATACGGTAATATATTTTAATCTCCTTTTGTCAGTGCTGGTGGGAGACGTGGGGGGGAGGGGTCCTGAAACAAATCACTTCAATGATGGGCGTACACAGGCCCGGGGTGGAGATTTTCCACTTTGAGAAGAACACTTGTAAGTAGCAGGAGAGTTTTTCATTAAAAATTTTAATCCCCTCCCTTCAGTTCTTTTTCCCAGCAAAGCCCCGTCTACAGAGCAATCTAGTCCGTCTGAGAGACACATACCAATTAATCTGTATGGCCTTGCAAAACAGATATTATCACTTTAGAATGCATTATTGGATCTAGATTTGTTTATTAAAATAGACCGATATCATTGCCCGTACTATAACGCCATCTGAGATATCTTGGTAGATTAGATAACCTGTTGTTTTTACCTTGCCTAGGCCGTGTCAAATTAGTTACCTCTGGCATCGAAAGACAATTACAGAGCGTGACGTTTACTTTCAAAAATGCAGCAAAGAATATCAATTTTCCTTTGTGTGAACTTTGACCTCCTTTCCCGGTATTGCAAAATATGAAACTTGAATGAAACGCGTCGCATTCAACCAACTATGTTTTTTAACTATTGTAAAATAGGGAACTAAAATACTGAATGTGTTTTTTTAATTTCTTTCAATCATGTCCCATGTTTTAACATGGTGCAACTAAAAGATATTACCGAGAGATTTTATTGAGTGACATTTTATGTAGCCTTACCAACCAGGAAGTTTGTAAACTTGTACTGTACACGAAGAGATGAAACTTCATGTCTTTCCCTATAGTGACAACAGAGTTTGTCACGACCTGAAAATGAACTTTAATCAAAGCTTGGCTCCGTTTAAAACTATACGTGCATTACGGTGACTAGTTTATTTTCTACGATCGCAAATAATCGATTTTTGGTCTTATCTCTGTTTTATGACCCGCACATATCCGGAGTTCAGGGCATCTTCCTCTGCCGCGTGTTTGCCATGTCGGATGTGCATTCTTTTAGTTCTTTATCGCACAGATTTCTCTCCTCCTGTCTTTACCTCCCGCCCTCTTCCGAATTCCCGAGTTCTTGTCTGTCCGCCTTCAGTTCGGCGTCCGTTGCTTCCTGGTATCCGTGCTCGTTTCTGCCGGCTCTCACATCCGGTCGCGGGAGAAAACACATTAGTGTCTTTGTTTTTCAGTCTGCGCTCACAGGAGTTTATCTGCCTCTGTTAATAATTCCCCCTCCCCTCTACCGATACCATCTCCCCTTTGACTTTACGCGGTTCTCTTCATGTATGCTGCAATGTACTGGTGTACAAAGGTCTGTCCCTATTTGTGTCCTGTCCACCGACGGCGTCTTCTCTCTCTCTCTCTCTCTCTCTCTCTCTCTCTCTCTCTCTCTCTCTCTCTCTCTCTCTCTCTCTCTCTCTCTCTCTCTCTCTCTCTCTCTCTCTCTCTCTCTCTCTCTCTCTGGGTATGCCTCTCAAAAAAATGAGGCATTTAGGCTGCGTTCACAAAAAACGGTGAGGGGGCTGAGGAATTGAGGGGGTTCGAAAATTTTGGTGGTAGTCGAGGGGGACGTGAAAGTTTTGCCCTACCTATAAGGGGGGCTTGAAAAAGTTTTGGTTCCCCTTTAATTTTTGCATTTTCCGATTCCCAGGTCTGTTAGCTAATTCACTGAAAACTGAATAACGTTTTATGTCATCCAATTGTTCTAATGTTAATAATAATTAAAGTGTAGAACAATTTTGTTAACCTGATTTCTTGACTGTTATCTTGAAAAATTCTAAACATGTATGAGTTTTCTTCAAAAACAAATATGTGGGCCTAGTAACGGGGCAAAAGCTGCAACTGTTGATGTTTTTTTCAATATTTCTATGCAATATATCAAATTGTTTCTTCCTCTCTCCCTACAGCATGCAGAAAACATAATATTCAGTTTGTCCACAAAGCCTGTATATATAAATATATATTGGGTGATAATTGAATTAGAGTCCAGACTGAAAGCCATTTGTCAATGATACAAATGCACAGTACACATACACAGGCTGTGTTGGCAAGCTGAATACTGGACAGTTCAACATGCTGTAGGGAGTAGGAGAAGAATGCAGTTGTATAAACTGAACATAAACGTTGTCAAAATTATCAAAGATTATACAGCTGCCCTGCTACTGCAGTGTCACTGTTACTGCATACTCGCAGTGACAGAGATAGCTCTGACTCTGATGTAGTTGAAGAAAAAATTGGGTCAAATGACGCTCATGACAGTGAAATATACTTGTACACCAGATCAGGCCAGAGAGCAACACATGATATGGAAGACCAGAAGACTTGAAAGTATCTGGAATTTTGGAATTCTAGCATATGAGAATAATCAAATATTAAAGTAAAAGGATGGGGTCACAATTTTTGATTTTCTAAATTTTCACATTTTCATCATAAAATAACACAAAAGTAAAACTTTGAACAGTAAATACTCTAATTTAAATGAAAAATATGCGACTAAATGGAATTATTTATTTTTTAACAAATTTGCCATTAATACATCCAAAATTTCTGAGACAAAAAAGTTTTATTTTGTGGAATATTTTAACCTTCCACTATTGTCAATTTTGAGCAGCATCTAAGTCATATATGTCTTGTAATTTTGAAAAAAAAATATTTTTGGCAGGTCAATGTGATCAGTTTTTCACACTTTGGCAAAATCATGTAGCCAGGAATCACAATATGTATGTATACTCTCTCATGATCGTCATTTTGTGTGCTCGTCAACAGGTGTCATTGACCTGGCCAGAGTTGGATTATCCAAAATCGACTTAGATTGATAAATCCAAAAAGTCCACTGATGCATTTAAAATGAATCAATTTAAGAATTTGCCTCAGAAATATGGTTCTACAAACTGCTAATAACAGGTAGCGTCGAACATCTGCGAGCAGAGCTGCCCGGTACATGTTCATTTTACTGCGCGTGCATACCTAATAAATATGCTGCTGTATGATAATTAGGGGATGGCACTTGAAAGTTTGATCATATAGAGGGTATTGAGGGGGTCTGTAATTTATAAGATTTCAATCACCATTCCTCCTGCCCTCCCCCGCCCTCTAACCGTTATTTGTGAATGCAGCCTGCACTTGATGAGAAACAACGCAATTAGAGGAGATTTTTGCGTGTATGTCTGTAAAACCATTGTATTTTTCCCAACACTATTCATTTGCGATGTAACTGTAGCGTCTTACATTTTCTTTCGATATACACATGTATTTCACGACAAAATTGTTCTTTTACCCATAAAATCGACTGGGGATAAGTACCACTTGTATGTGTGACACGTGACGATGCAATTCATAAGTTACATCGGGAAGACTAGGGACAGTGAGCCGCTTTGGATATGGTCACTAAACATGGCAACTGCCAAGACACGTTGCTTATCTAATCTTCCTCTAAGGTCTATTTTGTGTAAACTGGTTTACATATTCCCCATATAACAGCTGGATAACAAGTCGACACAGTTGTACATCCATCAAATTAATAATAATCGAGTGAGCACCCCCTCCCCCGCCCTTTCTGACAAAGTGGACAAGACACCAAGTGGTACAGCCTACTGGTCGCGGTTTTCCGAAGAATACTCCATAGCTCGATAGGGAGGCTCCGTACGTTGTTTTCATTAAGGGAACAGGGCTGCTATACGTTGTCTACAGACTACTGTCTACAGAGACACTGACGTTGGGTATGCATCGTGATCGTACTCAGTACTAGGTCCGTTTTTGTTTTGTTTTTTAAAACCCCTGACCTGAGTCAAAAGTCAGTTTTGTCAGGGCATGGTGAGTCAAATTTTATCTCTCAATATTCAGATTCAAAAATCAAGGAAACTACCTGAATGCCTTTCTTCCATGTACCTCAAGTGCCATGATCAACTATGTGAGATTGTATTATATACTTAACCTTCAATGACCTCTGCGTGTTGAATTGATCACCCTTGATCTTTAAGGTCGGGTCAATACCGAAGTTTTAACCAATGACGATTGGATGTGTGCAAGTGCGAAATACGCATGTATGATGTGGTATCTCTGCTGGTCAAATCCCATGGAACTCTTCCGAAAACACCAGTTATAACTGCGCTTGATTCGCAGGTTTGGTGTTGTAAAGATGGGCCGTATGGTGCCCTATTTAACTGTACCCTCGCCTGTGACTATGCTATCTACTTTTAAATGTCTTCCAACGTTTTTTAAAGTAGAGTGATACGATGAGAACGACATTAATAGAGGAATCATCGTCCTTCATACAATACGCCACTGTGTTCATAACCATCCGTTAATTTTATCGGGCCGTCACCTCTGACCCCAGCAGGACATGACTAGCCTTTCTTTGCTTCTTAATGATCGCCATTTTTTTTTCAATTCATACGCTCATTAAGGCGAGGGAACGAGTTTATGATCCTAGAGTCGGTCGACAGATGCGTTGGTTGCGTTGGTACGATGTCGAGTAATTACCATGCGCGCCTGGCACAGTGTTAGGATTAAAATATACTTGATGATTTTCTGATTTACATTTGGCGACTTCAGATCTAGGAACCTCTTTCAGTGATCTGTTGACTGATTTTATGTTATACGTTATGATGCGGCTTATAGACCAAAACCACCCTTACGCTTCTTTTTTTCAAATCGATTAAGGTAGTTCGTCCCTCGAAGTTAAAAATACATAAACTTTTGCGAAAGGTTTCTCAAGGGCACTTCAAACCACTACCTTTCAAGATCAAGAACAATAAAAACCAGGGGTCACCCAACAAAATTTTATGCGAGAGAAACAAATGACCCTATATTTACCGTCACTTGAAATTCAAAATGGCCGCTATCCCCGTGTTAACGCTCTGGGGAAAAATAAAGTTGTCGATTTTCAAAATCCATGTTCTTCAAAATGAGCCCAGATAAGTTGTAGACTAAAAGTGTATCGCATAAGTTTGAAAGTCAGAATATCTATAGCATTAGAGTGCATTCGATCTTGAGTGCATGTAAGTTTTTGACGTACTTCTGGCATTTTTTTTGTTGTTTTTTGTTTGTTTTTCAGTTTATTTCAGTTATTATGGCCTCCGGCTAGCCGATGCATTAATTGCATCTACAAAAAAGGGAAAAACAACTTATCTACAAGTAAAAAAGCATTAGCAAAAACAATTCTATGCTTAACTTACGCATTGGTGGCAAGTTCTCTGCTGCGTTTTGTTGCTAGAAAAATATAGTTACTCATTTTTTTCAATGTGGCAGTATTTTGAGATGAAAGAAGTATCTTGAAGTTGTACATTACAGGAGGGTTAAAATAATAGGAAGAAATGCATTTGACTCTCAGGTCATTATACATTGGATATATGAGTAGAAAATGGTACTCATCCTCTACTGCTTGCAAACTACACAACTCACTTAGTCTATCTGGTCTTTGAATTGTTCCAACGACCTATCTCAATCTTCAGAGAGTGTGATGCTGTAATTATATTTCTGTGAAGAACATCTTATTTTTCTACATCAAAACTCACGTCGAAGTGCGAAGTTTTCGAACATGTCAATGTCAAGCCTTCATGATGATGACTGAATTCTAGTGCGAGTTTGTTAAAGGGACAAAGTCACCGTTTTTTGACATTTTTGTGATATCAGAAAAACATGGAATACTCGCATAAAAACACTGAGTGTATACAATGATGACGATGAATAATTGCACAGGTGTCAATCAATACCTGTACCCTTTGCTGAGCGCCAACAGGTGATTTTGTTTTTAACCATTTCAACAAAATGAACTTCTCCCATTTTGAATTGCTTTCCTATGACAAACCGTCTTCCGTTTTTAAGGTAGAGTGCCCCTTGTGGACAGATATTTAGACTCTGAAACTTTAACAATATTCTTTTGGCCTACCACTTTTGGGGGACTATTTTGAAGCTTATTGAGTAGAGTTTTCACGGCTTAGTTTTGTGAAAAGCGGGAATTTTTGTTTATCCCCAAAGAGATAACACAGGGATGGCGGCCATTTTGAATTTCAAATATCGGGAAACATTAAAAAACTTGTTTCTCTAGTACCAAAAGTTACAATCTGACCTCCCGATTTTTTATTCTTTTGTTTGAAAGAGGATGGTCGAAAGTTTACTGGAGGAAAGTTTTAGCAAACGTTTTTTTAAGTCTTTCATTTTCGAGGCGGAGAACTGCCGTAAATATGAAGCCTAACTATGCGGTACACTCTAACCTCCACTCGAACAGAAATCATAATGAAACCGGACAACATGTGGAGAAAAGTCGCAGTTCCCGTCTGACGAGATGTCTAGACACGAACAAAGGCTAATCGGATTATTCCCCGCTATTGTAATTTCACGGTACTATGTAAACATAACAAACCATATTTCAAGAATCACGAGACAGGTTTAAAGCGCGGAAGAATGCAACAATAAATAATAACAAGGTTTCGCAATATGATGTACGCGCGTTGTCTCACCATCGACATCTGCAACCAAATGAAAGACATTTATTTCGATATAATTGTGCTTGTACCAGCTAAGTTTAATTTCAAGCGAAGCTGTTACGGTCATTATGAATATCGATGAACTGATTCTTGCAGAACAGGAATTTCATTTAAAAGGGCGGGGTTTCCTTAAAGGCATGCATTTTGATCCTTGTGTCAAATTCTGGCAGTCTGTAATGATTGGCTTGGCATCCCTTTTCTCACCGTTATTACACTGACAAAAGACAGGTCAATGATACGCCTTCAGGACTTATTATATCATAATACCAGTATATTGATGGCGCAAGTGCAGAAGTTTGATTGGCAGAGACGTAAAGATAATAGTGCTATATTCGCGATATGCCACAGTTGGAAGGCGCGCAAGCTGTCAGTCAGAGAAAATCCGTTTTAGCGTTTCATGCCAGAATTTCAATACTCTGATGATTGCAATAGAAAGGCAAGGCAACTTGAACGCGACCATCATTCGCTCACTTCTGATCGGTTCATATTTCGATCTCTCGTGCATGCATACATGTCACATCGCAGACTGGTCGTTTGGGGTGGTTTATTACTCAATAACACGAAGATCAACGAGGTTCCCCTTCATAATCAGCAGAGAGTGTATCAGCGTTGCCTCGAAAACAACATTTTAAAACTTTCAAAGGAAAACAAAAGACTTACGCCATGTTACTCGTCAAAATCTACATGTCTCAGAACTAATGCGAGAACCATGGATTTCAATCTGTAGCTTTGGCAATGCTCTAGACGTTCTGAGCACAGACTATTCAGAAACAACTTGAAAGCAGATAATGTAAGAAATGGCCAATACCAACCGAAAGTTAATACAAGCTTGATAAACAGGCTTCCGTTGAAAAACTGTTAACGGGGTCAGACGATATTTCGAAAGTAGATAAGGAGAAAAGGGAAGTTAATCATCAGAATTGGATTGTTAAAGTTACTTATTGTTTCCTGTTGCTAATAGATAAGAAACAAATAACAAACTATCAACCGGGCATGACTTCTCTTCAAATACTTGTTTTTTTAAACCTCCGTTTCCACACACTTACTTCACGTGGCATGCACAATATGTGATGTGGATCGAAGCTGAAAGATAAGATAGCTCCAAATATAGACCTCTGTGATACCGCTCACTGCTATTAATGTGATAAGCCTTACAGGCAGATGAATGGTGGTTTGTTTGTTTGTTTTTTGTTTGTTAATTAGGTTTAATTCTTTTTGCCTGTTTGTTTGTTTGTTCGTTTGGTATGCACTCTGTTTGCAGAGTCATATTGGTGCGAACGATAGCAGCCTCAGATATGTCACCGTAGCGATCTGAAATAACTTCTCCCCGGAAAAGATTTTCCCGCGCACACTACACACAGCAAAGGCAAGGCAACAGAGAAGGAGGTAGAATAATTAAAAATCACTTGTTAGTTCAAGCTTCGTCTTATTTTCGCCTTAAAGTGTATCTAAAATTTGTAAACATCAATTTTTAACCTCCCGCAAAGCAGATAGTTTCAATACGGTTGCGATGCCATAGCCATACAAGAGCGGACGGCTTCTGTCGGTGCAAGCGATTCAAGAATACACGTTTCAGCCGTTTTACGTCGCCACATAAGAATGCACGGAAATCGTTCGATATTCGAGACGCTCATTAGCGCCTAACCAATGGCAGTTCACATTTGCAAAGTTTACTTTGAGCCCAAATCAATGTATTGGTAACGAGCTCATGGTGAGAGGAAACCAGCAAATTGCTCTGTAGCACTTCTGGTTATGTAATTATATCTGACCTCTAACCCCCGTTCTATCACGTTCCAAGCAAAAGCTTGTTTACATCTTTGAGGACAAGAAAAGAAGATGATTTGAGTATATTGTGTGTAATAATCGCCTGTGATTGGCTGCAGACAGCGAACGCGCCAGTGTTATGACTGTTTACAACTCATAACACCAACTGACGCTTGGCAACGGATTATTTGAACAACACGACGGCAAAATGGAGTGAAGAAATAACGTGTCAGGCAGACGCCATATTAAACAACACCGGACAAGGTTACTTATTGTGGTATAAATTTGTACATGTAGAGGGGTTGTGCTTGCTTGCATATGAGATAGCAGTCTGATCTGGTGCTGTCTTTCAGGAATTGAGGGAACGAATTTGAACCAATTACAGCTGCTCGCCTTGAACTTCAGTCTGCATCGCATTCGCAGTAAGGAATCGTATTGGCCGCTGCCAAAATCGTGCCATCGTGTTGAGTTTGTACGCTGTGAATTGAGCGCACGAGGATGGGTTGTACGAATTTAAAATAAACGATAAGATATTTCAAAGTGATATAACGATATATATATATATATATATATATATACATATATATATATATATATATATATATATATATATATATATATATATACATATCCGAGTGTATGTTTACTTTATTGAAGTCTAAAATTTTGCAATTTAAAATAAACAAGCTTTTATTCACGACAAAATGAGAGGTCAGGAAAACATTTAAAATACACAATCTGTTATCAGAGCAAAAATAAGAGGTCAGGAAAACACCAAATCAACAAACACGAGCACACAGGACACTTTGATCTGTTGTGTTCAACTGTACAGAAAATCACCGCGGTAAGTCAGGGCAAACTAAGATATAAAATTGTGTTAAGCTGTATACTTACTAGAATAAAAAAGTTAAGGTTTTAAATGTAATCGACTGGTATACATATATATATATATATATATATATATATATATATATATATATATATATATATATATATATATATATATATATATATATTGTAAAATGGAACAGTTAGTTGGTTGGTTGGTACTTGTTTTGGCTGAAAGGTTACACGACATTGAAGACAATACCAGAATAAGCTTTGTTTATGTTTCTTAGCTGGTGTTCGGCGATAGAGTTCGACTGTTATTTTCTTTTTTTTAATACAAATCCGTTTTGTGAGGTGTAATTGTGAACACTTGCTGTGTTTCTTCGTCTGCAAAGCTACGGCAGATTCAAAAATAACTGCGTTTCGGAAAGGTTTTTTAGAATGATGTTTTATGTTCTGAAGGAAACGAACACTTGCCAAAACTTTCTAAAAAGTGTTATTACGAATCGTTAATAACCCAGCTGCGCTGTGTGTCGAGATTGTGTTTCTCTGTGAGTTCATCAGCATTTTCATTCTAGTGAACACTTTATTCCGTCGCCTTCTTACTCCGTCCTGGCTGTGAGCATGAGCGTGACTTGATGTATGTGTCGTTGACGTCTCTTTCGGCGTGTTTCATGGTGCTAAACTTACAAGACTGACCGACAAGATAAAACAAAATTGCCAGCAGGATTGACCGAAAGAATGCGGTAATGCCCCCTTTGGTGCTCGTGGGGATTCCACTTGGCAGAATTTTCATAGCTTCTTTTGTGATTTTGACTGAATTTAATCAACCGCGTTTGAAAAACTTAAAATCGTAATTCGGGCAAACATGAAGCTTCTAATTGAAAGACTGCATCATAGTTTGAAAAATGACGAATTTAGACTGATGTGTATTTTTTGACATAATGAGCTCCTCTATTATTAATATATCAAGTTGCCTTTTTCGAGTTCAAAAGACAGATCAAAGTAAAAACTTTCTGCTCATTTATGAAGTTTAAATGAGAACCCTCTAATATCTTCTAATATGATACTTATCTTATTTGACCTTTTAATTGACCATGTTTGGACTATTATTTTAAGATTCAATTTACAAAACTGAAGAAAACAACATTTTGATTTCTCTACCGGAGGCAGTGATTTGACTATTTATGACTCCGAGTCTCAATGGAACATTCACATCGATGTCCGTCGTTCAAGTGTTCAATAAAACCACGGTCAACTCCGCTGAGGGCAGGCAGGCTGGACTATCAAAACCGGCGGAAAAGGTGTCGAGGACGGGACACACTTACTGGCGTCAGTCAAAAATCACTGAAGTTAGCATGGCGCCCACTCGAAGGAAAGTCGTACGTTTGTGTTCCTAGTGAAGACTACGGGTTTCCTTCTCAGCAGCTGAAAATTCTGGCTTGAGTGGCTAACTGAAAATCTGGATTTTTATGTCTGTCCACATTTCACCGCAGCGCTATCGCAAACACCGCGATGTGTAGAAATTCGACCATGTCCGCCATTACCGAATATCGCAATGTTACGAATCGAAGTCGGCACGCCTCTGTTGAATATCGTGTACGGCTAGAGACTTTTGGGACTCAGAACTGGAACCTGTCATTTTTCAAAAATGACCACGAACTGAACTTATTCAAACCCGCGTTGTCATTCAATGAATTTCCTGTCGTCTTTCAAGCCTACGTTGCCGTTGATCGAGCGACTGAGGCCAGTGAATCCAAGTCAGATGAGCATACAAACTTCAGGTAAGGCCCATAACGTTGCAACAATGGACTGCACTCAATGATGACGTGTAAAAATATCATACAGTGTCCGTCTTCTTCATGTTCATCATTAACTCGAGATGCTGATCTTGTTCTCGGGATATAACTGTGTTAACTATGACGTCACCATCTTAACGGCGTGTCTGACAATGACATTCCAACCACCTGTTGCTTCGACATTGACTTTGTATGTAGACTGTTTGCATGTCTACCGTTGTGTTGTGTTGTGTAGTGCTGCGTTGTGTTGTGTTGTGTTTCCGTGTTTAAAACATGTTGTTTTGACTCTCACATCGTGTACATGAGACAAATTATTTCAAGATCCTGGTGGGAATTTCTTTTTGGCAATTCAAATGGAGACGCGAGCCATCTGCTTTTCGGTATACGCGCGTGGGTGCACGACCATAAACGGCGTCTTCATGGGCTACAAACAGACCGAAAGGGCGCAACATTTGGACGACCCAGTGTCGAGGAATGCACGATATCTCAGTATCTTGGGTAAAATTTTATCATTCCTACACGATAAAATGTCAATTGGATGACGTTTAGCGTCGGTTCAGCCAGACATTTCGCACAAAGCGCGAGAATTAAAGTCTTTTAATAATACCGTATTACCTCGGCTAAAAGTTGCTCGAGTTACGTTATGAAGTGAAAAGGTATCGCAGAAGTACCATTGCTTTCATCAATTACACACATCTTGACTAGGACCCTTGATAATTACACACATCTTGACTAGGACCCTTGATAAAAAAGCCAAAATATCTAACAACGTAAAAGTACACTAGGGTCAAATAAAGTGAGATGTAAACAAATTTCAAAGGCATATTTTCGCCGTTGTTTTTCCCTTTTTTATGCATCTGTAAGGGCAAAACTTTTGTATATGGATGGATTTACTTTGTTGTATCTTACCATGGCATCGTCGCTCAGGTCTTCTAGGGGCACGAGACTGTTCGGCATCGACCACATCGCGGTGGGTTGAAAGCGTGCAAACAAGGGCGAAATCTTCAGACTCCCCCGTCTGGCCAATGTCGAGACGGAAATGACGACTGGCCTCCGAGAATCTGACTGGTTGGAACTGCGCGCCTGGATATGTACATGAGCGAGGGGTGTGGGTGTCTGGGACGGCCGCCGTCTATACGGACGGCTATCAGAGCGACGACGGAGTTATTTATTTCGCTTTGACATATTTAGATTCGCCAAATGATGGAAATCGATTGGCACTAAACATGTAGAGTGATCCAATACTCGGAATCAAAGCCCGGTGTTAGCAGATAACCGGTTCCTAAAGTGTGCACCAATTACTGACAAAACCACGTATTGGGACTCGTTGGTGCCACTGTATGGAGATAAGGGGTACACACATCTTGGCGCCAGTCGACACATCGCTAACGTGGAGACCACTATAAGCCTTGCAACCGATTGCCCTGTCCAAATACACCGTTTTCAAATTAACCTCCAAACAGCCATATTGTTGATTTGTTGATTTTCTTGCAGTGTGTACCTTTACGAGAAAAAAGGGAGCATTGTTTTTTTTTCAGTAAATGACTAAATCACACGACAAGAACAAATCGTTCGGTCTCACACTTGACTTGACCGCTTTTCTCTGCAACTTGAACTATAGACCCTGGAGCGAGCTCCACGGTCTATGCGCTTGAACCCTCTGAAAACACAGTCTGGTGGAATTCTGTCCGGGGGAGGGCATGGTTACGGTGTGCCGCAGCTTGCTGTGTTGATAGAGCAGCACGACGAGAGAATCACCTTTGCTCTGGTATATCTAGAACGGCGGATATTTCACTAGATTGCGAGTCATGTTAATGATGTAACTATTAAGATTAATTGACCAGGGATGCGCATATCGGCCCCGTTTAATTGACAGCAGTGATCTATAATTCCCCTCCTAAACTTCCTATTGAAGATGAACGGCATAATGACTTGCGAAACGGAAGATGGGATGATGAAATTGCCTGGGTATATCTTACTTTGAAAACCTTTCTTCGGGAACTCGGAACCTTTGTTTCAACTCGCATCAATCAATACGATAACACTGACACTACGAACCAATCCTGTGTCAATCAAAATCAATTTTGAGATATAACGATAAAATATTAAATTTATCAACAACCAGTTTTATCTATTTATTCCTCTATGTCTCCCTCTGTTTCTGTCTGTCTGTCTCTGTCTGTCTGTCTGTCTGTCTGTCTGTCTGTCTGTCTGTCTGTCTGTCTCTCTCTCTCTCTCTCTCTCTCTCTCTCTCTCTCTCTCTCTCTCTCTCTCTCTCTCTCTCTCTCTCTCTCTCTCTCTCTCTCTCTCTCTCTCACTCTTTTGCGAGAGCTCTTTTGCAGTTTTGGTTGTAACTAATACTTCAGCATTAATATTTCAACATGTTTCGGGAATGAAGAACAAAATGAATGTGTTTTCTGGCCATCATTGCTTCAAGTTTATTAAACTGATATATACTGACAGATGTCCATGGCTTACCTTTATTACGCATGCGTTAAAGGCTATAAAAACAAACTTTAGTAATGAAAGAAGATAACCGTAACAAATTAATTCGATTAATTTGTCAATTAATCAGTAGACATTTAATTTCAATATAATGCGGGTAAGATTGTGTATCGAGGAGATTTTATTGATAAGATTATGTTACAATACATTAATTTGATCAAGCAATGCCACAGTAGTCAAGATTCGAACAACTTGGTGGCACCGTGACGTTGGATTCTCCGCTGATGTCGGTTCTCACGCCGAGAATTTCCGAGGTCACCTGGGCCTCTCCCGACACAGAGTTTGATATTCAAGGTGTGACAATCCAGGTGCTGTTTACGGAAGATAAGACAATCAAATTCTCGCTTTTTTGAATGAGGAATTGAATCGCTCCTTCCAGGTTTTTATCGCGCCCTTTTGATGTTACAGAAGCGCCCGATCACACACACTCGTGAAAGACCTTCTTTATTGACCTTCGACTCGCCAATAATGAAGTTTATAGGTGTTCAATTGGCGTATATAGTCAGCCGTTTACATCTTTAAGTCAAAATTACTGTGCCGCTGAAGAGCACTCCACGTTACAACTGCTGTGTCCGGTTGTTTGGTTTGCTACAACGGATGGGCGACACTTTCGGAATTCTGCGGAGACCGTGTCGACGTGCCGCCGCCCTCACTACAACAACCAACGAGGGTCCCGGGAATGCGTCCTCGCAATGATCGATGTCTTCAATAGAGAGAAGTCGCCGATGTTTAATATGAGCGGACGGCGTGATAAAGGGGGGATGGCAAGCAGACGGGTAGCACGTACGAAGTGACGCCATGGCCTGCGTCAGATGCAACAAGCCGATAAAAATGTGCCCTTTCCTTCGCTTCCGCCTAAATATTTTGTCACCACTCTGAAGCTCGACTTGACTCTGAAGCTGTTTCAGAACAATGCTCGTTGGTCGACTGGAGAATTAAAGACCCCAGAAAAGTTTCGCACAACCCCAATATGAGGCGGCAATATACCGGGCGTTTACTTTTTGGAACAAAGGGCGGAACTGCCACTTCAACCTCTCGTCTTCTCCAGGACACATTTTACACGAAAAGTCAGGTTATGACAACCTTGTTATGTAGTTAAGTGTAAACAACGCAAGAAAAGAGTGGTTTTAGTGCGTTTGGCAAAGCAATACCGAAAAACCATCATCGTTAAAAGAAACGCCCTCTATAAAATTTCGCATGGCAACCGGATCGGGAAATAAAAAACAATAGCAAGGTTTGCATGAACACCGACATGCACAGAGATGATGACACCAAACGGGTTTCCGTTCATGTTTAATGTGTGAAAAATCATATATTTTATGCACAATCCGCCATAAAACCTACAGACGCTCGCAAAATTGATGGAATGAGCAGTCGGGTCAGAAACCTGCTAGTGTATAGCGTAATGAAAGAAAGGAAGGTATGATGACACGATAACCATGATATTACAACAAAGGCTCGACCTTCGGCCAAGCCTCGCCAAGCAGGTTTCTGCCCCCCGACTGCTCATTCCATCAATTTTGCAAGCACCTGTGAAGCAACCCATTGCCATTTCTGTTTTAGCTTACAAAATAGATCCCTTCTAAAGAAATATGTGTATCAAAAAAGAGATCGGATTTGTCCCTTCTTCATCTCCTTTCCACCGTTGGCGGCCTTGCAATTGGAAAAGACGAATGATATGTCAGTCTCTCTGTTGAGGGCGCTCGTATGCTTCCTTGAAATCGCCTCCGCTGGTCTCTCTACACAATAACCCGTAGAATAACACGGTCTATGGTCAACGTTGGTTAGCGCTTCTGTCCAGAAGAAAATTTGTCAAGTGTCATTACATCCCACAATAATATATGTTTTTACTTAAACAATTATCAACAAAGGAAATGAAACAAACGTCTGCAAATCGCAGTGGCTTACTTTTGAGTAACAGCTGTGCAGCATGCAACAAACACACAGAAGCACATGCACAAGCACACAATATGTGTGTGTATCTTTACATCTTATACATAAGTTGTCGTGCAAAGATCACATACACATACACACACACACACACACACACACACACACACACACACACACATATATATATATATATATATATATAATATATATATATATATGTATATATATATATATTATATATGTATATATATATATATATATATATATATATATATATATATATATATATATATATATATATATATATATATATATATATATATATATATATATATAAAGCTCAGTTCAAGGTGGGCCGACGCGCGATGTCCACTGTGCTTTAAAATTCCCTGAAAGAGAACTTAGTGGACATGGGTTATTCAGAGAGGAGATTTCCAAGAAAACAATATGAAAGCTTCCCTGCGTGTTACTGTAGAGTGGAAATTGGGGAATAATCAAACGAGAATAATATTTCTCGTTTTTTGTGTGAAGGGAACGCAGACACCGTAAGAACCGTTTTCTTCTGATCGGATGGTCCGCTGCTGTAACCAGAAGATCTGATCCGACCAGTATCTATATCGCTGCTCAATCATTCAAACAAGCCTGATAACCTGCTGACGTATAGTCAATACATGGCGCCATGGTTATCTGTTAAAAAACAAAATATAGTGTAGAAAACAAACAGAATCAGTCATTAGTCGCCACCATCGGGTAACTTCCGCCGTTGGCGGTGTCCTTCGTGGTCTCTCTGTGTCCAGACAGAGCCTGCATTGTCTGTCGTCTGTGAGATTCCCTTGTCTCTCAGCGTCAAACTGATAGACTCAAGTCGATACACATCACGTTCATTTTTGAGTTTCTCGCAAAATTTGTGAGCTCGGTTCAAGTCTGTGATTTAAGCTATCGCTCGTGATTCTGCCAATTTCTTTTTAATTTCTGGTTTGAGTGAAGGTAACTTTACATGAGTGTGCAAAATACAACGGGGTGTGCACGATACAGCGCTGTTACGCAGAAATCATACCGTGGTTAAACTGTGTCGAGTTCAGCCCACTGTGAAGGACGCGGTGTACAGACTCGGCCGTGATGGAGTCGGGCAGAAACACTGAATTGGCAAAGTTGAAAGCAACGTTCATTATACGGACATATAATCAAGATACTCGATTTGTTTGCAAAAGATGTGTCCAATTCTTATTAATTTTTAACAATGTCAACGCCATCATCGCAAATTATTTTTCGTTTCTAACGAATCCACCTGATTCCAACATAATTAAGATCTCCGAGGGAGCTGTAACAGATTTAAGAAAATTACACTAGTCATGAACGTGTACCGGAATAGACCACGGTAACGATATAAGCTTAAGCATGGATGTAAAAAATAGATGGCTTAAGCAAAGGGCATATAAATGCATGAGTGAGGAAAATTCCATTTTAATATTGGGAAGACAAGGGTCTGAAGTAACTGATGGCGGTTCTGAGTTAGGGATCAAAGGCCAAAAGGAAAGGATTCGAAATGACTTTGCAAATGTTTGACATAAATATACCGGATCATCCTAAGATGTCAGAAAGACATGCATACCTTCTTCCTGAGTGATGTCTACTCGTGTAGCTGTGTCGGTAGACTGAAAGATCCGTCGATCGAGGGCGCTCTCTAACCCCCCCCCCCCCCTCAAGAGGGGGGGAGCGTAGAGAGCGAATTGGAGCGACGGATCTTTCAGTATACCGTGTCAGTAATTGCATATAATTTCTGAAGAAATGTCATAGGATTGTTTCGTGCTAGGATTGTCTCGTGCTGATTAGACTGTTTATGATATGAACCGAGCCGATGTTCTATGATACATGAGAAATTCTGATGTGGTGAATAATGATATACGGTACTTTCTTCACATGGAAATTTAATCGACGCAAGGAATTTGCAAGTGCTATTTTTAAAACACTCTCTCTCTCTCTCTCTCTCTCTCTCTCTCTCTCTCTCTCTCTCTCTCTCTCTCTCTCTCTCTCTCTCTCTCTCTCTCTCTCTCTCTCTCTCTCTCTCTCTCTCTCTCTGAGATATGATGGGAATGTCGAGCCAGGATGTTGTGGATTAAAACAAAATCACGTCAATCACTGATGTCGATGCTGTATCATATATGTAAATTCCTAGGCTTTTTTAAAGTTTGAAACATGCATCGTCGCCGGGGGCCGTTGAAATGTTACACCGGAAACAATTCATTGCCGGTTGTTGGTAACCATCGTGCCGTGAAAAGTAGCCCTCGAGTATGCACTCAAAATAACCCAGAAACATATGTCGGGCGTGTTTTTATCCACTCTGGCTGAGTACGATATACATGCAGTCTGACATATATTCCAACAGATTTCCTGCACAATTTTTAGGCCAGCATTTATTAGGATGGATTATTGATTATCCTTTTCGGATGAAGAAGACCAGACGTCACCACTACGTTGTAGGGTCGCAAGTTTCAACATTGCCTGCTCAAATGCATGTTCCATTACTTTTAAATAAAACATCTTTGGATGAGGTTTATCGAAGGTTTATTTATCTAAATTGTATTTTGACATGTACTAGCAACCGGCGGACTTCAGGTTTACTGGAAACTTCACAGCTACCGGACTCCAGGGGGCGCTAAACGAAATAGAGACGTTTACATTATATGCGAAACTTGCATTGTGTGGCGTGAATTTTTAATCTCCTTTCCGCGATGCTTCAAGCAGTTTGAAGTGCTTTTTTTAATTTCGTTTTTCTCTTATTCTTTTGGCTCTTTCCAGTTTATTTTGGATTTACAGTCTCTTGTTGAAACACCTACTAATGAAGAAATGATAACTACGACTACAGTGATGATTGTAATAGCGATATCAACGACGGCGACAAAGAGGATGATGATGATGATGATGATGATGATGATGATGATGATGATGATGATGATGATGATGGTAATGATGATAATGATGATGTTGATGATGATGATAATGATGATGATGATGATGATGTTGATGATGATGATGATGATGAAGATGATGATGAAGCCGACGAATACGACGACGACGACGAAGACAATGATGATGAGGATGAGGATGAGGATGATGATGATGATGATGATGATGATGATGACGATGATCAGGCCAAAGTAATTAAATTCTTTGTTTTGTGTCCACTCTAAATGGGAAAAGGTTTACGTCTAAGAGGCTGAAAAACACACACAAGAAAAGTAACACAATGTATTTGATTGCAGCAAATAAAAAATTGTAACAAAATTTTTAGTTCAGAAAGCTAAGCGGGTATGTCCTAAAATTTCCGATTCAAATACACTGTGTGTGTTTTTCATGAAAACCTTAAACACCTAAGCGGGTGGGGACGCAAAACAAAGAATTTAATTACTTTGGCCTGATGATGATGACGACGACGATGGAGAAGAAGGAAAAGCGGCATAGAAACGAAACTTACGACTCTCGCAGACTGATACTTGCTGAACATCTTCATTAAAATATGATACCACGAAAGTTTAGAGATTCTGTACCTTAAAAACGAAGATGCAATTTATCGAAGTGACAGAATTTATTAGATGTAAAGGTGATACGGTCTACAGATTCGTTACGGCTTAGAGACTTAATTTATAGTTTTACGGCTATGGTTTCTGAACTTTCACCATGCACGTATATTCACCCATGCCAGTGTCATGTATTTCCAGAGTGACTGTTGTAATTGTAGACCCTATGGTGTAACCTTCGATACAATTATCACCATTTTTGTGCAATAATCGAATATTCTCCTACCTTTGGTTTTTTTGAAGAAAAAAAATAATCATCAGCCTTGAGAATAAACCGCATTGTGTTAATCATGAAATGTTATCATTGAGAAATGGACTCTGGTACGGACTAACAATGACATTGGACATCAGTAACAAACAGACTCTGTTGACCATATGATTAATAGACCATTCAACATGATTTTGGCACTTGAACAAGAAACTGTACTTAAAAAAAAACCAGACCAAATTATTATCGAAAATACATTAAGAGTAATGAGGTTGCGATTGCCGACAAAGAAAATAATGAGGGGTGCAGTTTTCAATGTCAGAGCATTCACACATCATTATGATGAAATAAAAACTGGCAGGACACTCGTTAGTGCCCGCGGTCACATCGATCCAGTATCCATAACTCTTCGCTCGTAAAAACTGGTAACAACGTTGTCAGTCTGCGAACAGTATATCAACCCTCTCTGTCGTGAAGTAGTTTTTTTAGTTATCACAGAATGTCCTTTGTGAGCGTGTTTTGCCGTATTAAAGTGCTCGTCTTGCCGGACAAGGTGTAACGTTCACAGGCAGGGTGCAACGATTACTTTGGGTTTACCGTAGATGGCGTACATCTCCAAGTATTTGGTTACTGCGAGACATGATCACAAAGTCCATTGGGTTTAAGAGGGGAAAGTATAACAGAGTTTTCTCTCAGACAATGGTCTTTTATTGATATTTAGAAGGCGTACTATCAGCAAACATGTTTGCGCTGCTTTGACGTTTTAATTTTTCAAGTGTCAGTGAGCAAAACTGATTTCTATTGCTTTGTCGCTGGCATTGAGTCGGGTCAAATATTTACCTCTCTTCTTAGAGCCATGCCTTGGAAAACAGTTGATGTCGAAAAACCAAACATAAACTTCTTTGATCAGACCGTATTTTCGAATTTTGAAATTCCACTTAAAGCGGCTTTGGGCAAACCTAAAGCTTGAAAACACGTACCGCTCAGGAATGAATACAAGCGCCTCGAAAACATAGGAAAACTTAGAATATGGTGAAAATGGTCACTTTTTATAAACTCCGTACGGTCTGTCTTAATGACCGGAAAACGAGGCATTCCGACTTGGAGCACAAGTGAAAAAGAATAAAATACACGCTGGTTTTGTTGGGGTTTTTTTGGGGGGGGTGTTGATGATCAACCGAGCGAGGAAGTATCGGCCCCTCTCTTGATCACGTTCTGTTCATATCGGTGTTAAAATGATCGAGTTAAGCAAAATTGAAGACCATAAATTTCAGAAAGCGATTTCTTACTGCCTTTGGTCGAAATAAAAGTACACTATTAACCTTCGCTGAGTACATTATCAACTCCTTTAAAAAGCTTCCTTGTCTCCTGGGAGACAATCATTGATTCAAGCAATGTTGATACCTCTCTATAGAACGAAATTTCCCGCGCGAAGAAAACTGTATGCATAAGGCTGGTGCTCTATGGTATATCGTCATATAGACTTATCACAGTTACATCATGGTTCAAACGTCGGTTATTTACATGCATGGTTTCAAATGTTGCCCCAACATGTCCTTTTGATTAACATAATTTATGCGTATATTTGACATCTACTTTTCCCATCCTAACCATAAACGAGTTCCATGCGTCGTTCCTCCCGTAGTCAAAGTGTACACTTGTGACGTAAATGATACTTGCGCAATGTCACGGTGTTAATTTGGGGATTTTTTCCAATGGGTCCGGGTTTCTCACAAGTACTGTGTTTATGTTTTCATTATGTTAGGTTATCATTATGGTATCTTATTATGTTAGAGATGTTATTAATTTTGAGTTTGTTACTTTCGTGGTACCTGAGGTAGATATCCGAACTAACCTTAACACCCCCATCCTCCAGCCCCATCGCCCCCTCCCCCCCCAAATTCAAACTGTGTACGTGCTAGTACGCAAATAAGACGCAGATCAATGCCCCGTGGCACACAGCGCACCTCAACTCGATCCCTTCACAATACCTCAGTAATATTTCATGAGCGGAGGCTTCGGGGCTCGCACGGATGAGAAACAAAATATACCACCTGCAAGGCAAGGTATAGACTGAAATGACCGAACGCTCGGTTCCAACAGAAGCAATAAACTCCTTCAAGTATTCCTAGAAAGCACTGTGAGACAACGCGGTGAAATCTCGCCAGACGAGCGACAGGTGCACCGCCGGAAGAACCGATGGAAATCACTTCCTCTGGGGAATTTGATTTTGAGGCTTGGGGTCAGAACGGTCAACTGGAAAATAGTTACGGTGGAATAAAAACAGAACGCGCTTTTGACATTTGCAGTTGTTTACAAGTGTTATCCTCTACAGCTTAAATGGCTGTGCGAGACGGCCTGGTCGATACATTGATTTTGTGGAAGAGCGAAATGGGTTCTTTTTAGGAGAGAGTTCGTGAGAGCTCCTGGGGCCCTCCGCTGAAAAGGAGAAAGTTAATTACAATTGACGAAAAGACAATAGCAGCCTGTTCAGGTGCAATCGAGAGTCGCTCAAGAACTACCACTCGTAGAATAGGCTGGCATGTTCAAATCGAGGAAAATGTTGATAAAGGAAACTGTAAACTTAAATAGATGAAGGGTTTTTTTTCTGTAAAGGTAGCGGTTCAAGCTGCCCATGTCCGAAGCCCGACTGAAGTGCTTCACGCTGTCTAACTGTAATCCAATGCAAAAGAATGGACTTGGAAGCCGTTGTTCTGGTCACGGCGCGTACCACGGGTTGGCGACCTCGACAAGGCTGGGTATACACCTCCCAGTGGGGGTTAGAATTGTTAAAGGGTAGCTGTAAACAGCAAAAAGTTGTCTACAACACCGGCATTCTTACTCGCCCGGTGCATGCTCACTGAAGGCAGTGATTGTCACGTGGCGACGGCACAAAAAAAAACAGAAGAACATACATATGCTAAATTCATATTTATGAGAAAGGTCGGGCATGCATAAGAGCAGTCGACGAGGGAGCCAAATATTTTCTCTGCCATTAATTTTAGGGCATTTATTTTCTTTGGGGACCGCTTGTATGTGCTTTTTAAGCTCGCCATTTTGACTCAACAAAAGGTCGTAAACGGGCGAAATTGCTGTGCTTTTGTGCGCCCATTCTCCATTGGCGTTGAGCAAGTCTGTAACTTACGTAATAGACCTTAGGACAGCTAGTTCTGAGTACAGGGCAGTCCACTCAGGAGCGATCTTCAAAACCGGATGTCTCCCAGCATCGTCCCTCCGACGTTCTCGCCGACGCCCGGGATTCTCGCATCAGAGCGAGGTTGGGGCTACGACTTGGTATACCTGTGAGTCGTCATTTCGGAGACATACAGTTGACAATTCCAGTGAGAGTGGGTCTCCTTCCCTCGTGTGACCTGCATTCACAAGACAGGTGTTGCCAGGCCGTGGTTCACCTTGGTTCATTTGTACCGTAACACATAAGACAAGTCAACACAGCCCAGGTATGTATGATCTTGAAACGACGCTGCCCCACTTACTCGCTCTTTCTGTTCGTTCCTTTCAACACATCAATACATTCAAGCTTTTCTGTTCTAGGTTGCCCTATTATACCTGCATTGAGTAGAGGTACCGGCCCGTCAAGTAAATCCCCCTTTTAAAACCCGGCAGGACCGGTGTCTTTCTATTCACCACGCTTGCGGTTTAACATTTCTCTGTTCAGCATTCGCTGGTAAAGCTGTGCAGCTTGCGTCCAGCGGTTGAGTTTCTGAGTTCTCAGTGTAAACAACAGAACCGTGGAACACTTTCGACCCAAGCACCGGCGTCAACAACAATATGACCTTACATAAACACGACTCACGCAGTGGTTGGGAGAGAGCGTTCGTGGATGTTCTCGTTTTAATTTCATCAGAAAGGCGGGCGTATAATACATTAGCCAGTTGCTGAAATCCTCCACCGCGTGTTCTATAAACCTGCTTAGCTGTCGATGGAGTGCTGACAAAACGGGACACAGATTGACGGAGAACATTCCTAGTGGACTTAGAAGGCCCCCAGAATGCAGATTTATTTTCGACAAGAATCACCGGTTGAACATAATTTGGGTGTGAGGAGTTGAAACGAGTGTCACCTCACCGGTGTTCGCGTAGACGTCAGGAATCGGCGCCTTGCTTTGAGTAAACGTGGCAAGGCGAAGGACATCAGGTCAGTAGGTAGAGTTGATGACGTTACTGTGCAAGCGCTATTAAAGAACACGGGCGAACATTTGCTCCTGTTCCCGGCACGTAAGATTTAAGAGGTTCGGGCCCTTCGTTAGTTATTGTTCCTTGCCATTGTCACCTTATTACCTCGCTTTTGTTCTCGCCGAAATCCTCTAATCCTCATAACTTTAAAATTTCTTACGATCGGACCGTTACGGCACTTGAAACGAGACCGGTGTGTGTTTGTTGTGAGACCCTGCATGGGGCATGGTTGTCGTATATCCGCCTTGCACTGACAGTGACTTACAATTGTGAAATCAAAAAACCGGTCATTCACAATGCTCAACACCTATAGCTGTTTCCCAACGACCCACTTCCCTTAGTATGCTATAAGTGTCCCCCGAAGTATCCCCTTCCCCGCTAAGTTTGGCCGCAACGCCAAGACTATCCAATTCGCCCGCCCAGAGAGTAGTTGTGTCGAAAGACACTTGTTTGTTTCTCGACGCCGTGTTAAAATTGTTGAGGGCCGCCGGTGGACGAGATATGGCAGCCGCACCGAAACGAGGACAGGCCGAGACCAGGCGATTCAGCAATCAATGTCAACTCCCCCCCGTAACCGTCTAGCGTTGCGCAACATCCAAACACTTTTACTGGGCAAATGAATAGAAAATTATGCACAGTAGCACTATCTTTTGTTCCCGCGGGGCTTGTTTTCCCCGATCCGATTGACGCCAACTTATTCAAGATTTATTGACTCCTTGTTGAGCATCATCTCGTCGAAGTTCTCGCGAGATGACGTTTGTTATGATCGTGCCGCCGGGCGTATGTCTGGGACTCGAATGCTGACACTACTGACACTATTACCACAACTCGCACAATCGCTATTGCGTAAATAATTTGTTAAACAGCATCCTCGCCCTGTACATTTTCGTTGATCCCCGATGATTGGCAGTCAAACGGACTGAACAAAATAGCACCCTTCATTTGAGTCTTTGTCGACGCTTATGACACTTCGTGGCCCTCAAGGAAAGCGTGGAAAACAGCTTTTACCTAACTGTTATAATTGACAGCACCTGTCCACAAAAGAGTCAAGTTAACATACTTATCACTAAAAGAAGGGTAAAGTATCAATACCGGAAATAAGAATATATATATATATATTATATATATATATATATATATATATATATATATATATATATATATATATATATATATATATATACAGTATATGCATTGAGCAAAGTTTCTTCTCAACTGCTATGGAGACGTTTCTCATGTAGATATGTAGAGAGAGAGAGAGAGAGAGAGAGAGAGAGAGAGGGGGGAGGGAGAGGGGAGGGAGAGGAGGAGGGGAGAGATACGGTTTGGCTTGTAGATAATACATATAGATGCATATATATATACATGCACACACATATGTAATACATGTGTATGTATAGTTCCGTCTGATCGTAGGATGCATGAAACTCAACAGAGATATAATTACTTTTGCACTTGAAGTTATTGTCAGTGATATGTATATATATATATATATATATATATATATATATATATATATATATATATATATATATTAGCACTCACATCGACCTTTGTTGGCAGTGACTGTGTATGAACTCAACTTTAATTAATATTTCATTTTCTCGATCGTTTTTTAGCTCATATTTGGTTTTGTATATAAATACCAAAAAGAGCTTATATGATGAGTCGGTGGCGTCTGTATGTCAGTATATTTGTGGGTATGTATGTGCGGATGTATGTCCGTCACACACAAAGGCTCCTATACCGCCAAAGCTACCATCTCAGTATTTGGTGTACAGGTAGATGCAGGGGTTAAGATGTGAATTTGTTCAAATGAACATGTCAGTGTCAAAAATGTGCAAATGAGGTAAGAAAAAGGGAAATCCTGCAAATGTGCAGGAGTGATGGCATGCCAGTGACTGAAACAGGCTTGAGTCATTTCCTGTCATTATTTATGAACTGTTACATATTAACAGACCAGCTCAAACCATAGACAGTAGAGGGGGGAAGACTGTCTATGGTCCAATAAGAGGGACTAACTGTTTCTGCTATGCATGTTGCTAAAGTTGACCTCCAGTACCTAAAGTTTCAGACCTTACTTACTTTTGTCATTCTTTTTTTTTTCTGGTTTAAATATTTCTTGTTGTTTTTCTGGTTGTACTGTGCAGAAATCATTGTTATAACATCAACGTAGAATTTCCTGCACTGAACAGATAGAAACGATATTTATTGTTGATCTTTGGTACCCATACTGGTATATACCAATTCTGATCAAATTTGAGCGACACCGTGTAATTGCGGTATTTTTTTCGATGCCTTTGTGAGTGATTATCACCTACCGATTTCCGGATTTTGCAGTTGCTATGATACTATTGAAAATTAAATAATATGAATCGTTCTGTCTATCAATCCACCAGCCCATCTAGCTATTCATTTATCACTTTCACGAGTAGATATAATCTAACCATGAAATGTCAGGTGACTGGGCCCACCATCAGCATGAAAGACCCTTTTCTGCTTGCCATCGCAATAGTTTCAGGGAACTTAGGCAACAATTGTGTGTGGCGGGGCATCGCAGCTAGCTTGGTGGCCCCAGCAGTGCTTTCAGCTAACTTGAATGCCGAGCGACCCGTGTTTAGGTCTCTCTGAATTAACGTTACCTGCGATAAACAAAAACGTCCGTGTGTTTTTGTGATTGTTGAGTGGCCGCACAAAACAAGATCTGGGACCAGAACACCGGAGAATCCACGCACAACAAAAGAGCCAGGGGATCGGGTGTCTGCCAAACCTCTGAGCGGGAAACGCAACGAGTGCCACCTCCTGAGAAGAAAAAACGAAGAAATCGCTCCGGGCGGGAGGAATTGTTTTGCCGTTTAGCAGACTAATCGAAGAAAAAACGTCGCGACCTCCACTCGAGAAAATTAGGCAGCAGCCCCACTAAATTGGATTGCGTCTCTCGCAATTGGTTGAAATCCGATGTGCCAGAATGTGTGCAACTTAACAGTAAAACGTGCATGTCCAAGTCTTTGAAGTAACCGTTACAGGTAACAGTTGAAATAAAAGAAAAGGATAGAGTTTCCTTTTCTTTTCACACTTCACTGGGCTTCTCCAACTTTTATGCTAGTAGCGTCCAACTAGGTCAAAAATATGCTGAGAAAACGTTTTTTTCCTGATTGTATATCAACAGATATTCATGCCACCAAACACTTTTGACTACACTGTCACTCTTAGTGTAAGTTTCATCGCAATTTCATTATTTTTTTCGAAAATTCCTCGCCCAGGATTCAAATTGTCAACAAAGCCAGTACGTGTTTAAGTTTCGGTGTTGATGTTAACAAGTGAGTTTCAATCCTGGCTGGAGTTAATATGTCAACAAAACACACTGCATTTTGACCACAGTGCGGTGTGCTTGCAAGGGCTAATCAATTGTATTTCATAATATCAGCGGAATTCCTAGAACGAAAGGGATGGAAAATTTTGCAACTATTATAATCACAAATTACGTCTCTTTGTATTCTTGTGAGAGATTTCAACGACAAACTTGGTATGGGTCTCAGAGGGAACGGCAAACAGAAGTATTCTCGGCTATCGACGCAAAACACTTTCAAGATGATGTCAAGATAGAGAAACACCTCGTGATACTTGAACGGACAATGACGATTTCTATGGGTTGCTATTTTTTCGCCAATTTTTGTGATGATTTGAAAGCTTATTGTGTTGTTCCGCATTGTTAAACCACGTAACATGCAGAGAGAGAGGGGGGGGTTAAATTAAACACATCTTAGGGTCAGCTTACATACAGGAAAGATAAAAAAAGATGACACGATTCCTACTTTCTATCTGAAATTTATGTTAATCACGTTGATAGCTCCATTTTAGCTGTAACTTACGATGTACTGTCTGGGCTTTTTTATTCTGTTCATGAAGTGCAGTTGTCTTGTCCTACCCCCACAAGTCATCATATCGAATGTCAAGTGTACAACTCGCAGAAACAGTTAGTATTCGTGTGGAATGTCAAATGTTGTCGTTGACGACTGAATCCATACGTTAACAAAAACAGTGTATATCGGAAGGAATGCGTCGTGTTTTCCAGACTAACATCTTGGCGACATACTTTTGCCAGAACGTAGAAGAAAAAATCTCAGTTATTTCCTTCAGCAAAAATAATATATAAATAGTTTCAGAAGCGACAGCTATCGTCCCTTCAACTTTGTTCCAACAAACCAAAACTTTCAAAGTTTGTGAAAAGCACAGCGAATTACATTTTTTACATTATTTTGGGTCATTATATATTGACTTGGTATTGAAGGGTTTCTTTAATAAAAAGCTACCTCAGATTTGTCAGCTTGAAGTCTGTTTTTTTCAAAAGATGCGAGGCGCCTCCTGGAAACAACAGGGTGAAACTTTAATCCCTACGGTGATTATACCTTTGAGATGCACTCCTATTTAGTCTATCGAATTCTCAGCAATAATTTTGCTAATTCGATGCTCTTAAAATCCACTTTTGAACTAACAGAACGCTTAATGTTGTTTCGTCATGCAGATTAACCATAAATACAACCGTAGAACAGCTGATTACATGTATGCAACTTAGAGAACGCAGTTGTGTTGTATCTTCAATGTCTCATGATAACTCTTTAGCCTGTAAGCATCAAACTAGGGATGAATGTTATGTATGTATGTATGTATGTATGTATGTATGTATGTATGTATGTATGTATGTATGTATGTATGTATGTATGTATGTATGTATGTATTTACAAGCAAAGATATGTACATGCTTATCCATACATATTAACATAAACATGAATGTATTACGTATTAAGTTCACTTTTTATGGAGAGTATTTCTTCAAGTTAGGAACATCAGTGGATGCCAATTGGGAAACTTTTCTGCTGAACTTCAATACGAAAGCATCCAATCCTACATCTAACGAACAGGTTAAAGGGACAAAAACTTTAACAATATTTTCTATCTTTTCATTCTTTTAAACTAACACTACTTTTCCTGTTCTTCCACCCTCCAGTGTGTTGAGCGACAAAGCTTTAACTCTGCCAGTACAAAACTTACATAGAGCTCTTGCATAAACTTTTGTGTCTACTTACTACGCTTTGCAGAATTCATTTGTTTATTTTTTAAATTACGAAAACTGACGTATGTCGTTCCAGAAAGACGCTTTTCTTCTGATTTGTTCCTTATTTGCAAGTATGGGCAGTTTCTCAACATATTTGAATGTATTACCTTCTCTGAAATGTTATGGTTCGCCACCGAGTCGTAGCTCATTTGCATATGTCGCCAAATCCTCTTGTTGACAGTCTTTCTTAAGTTACTAGTAACATCGCGTTGAAAATGCTGAATCACTGTTCTGTGTTCAACGTCATGGAACGGTGCATACCAAGAGATATCTATCCGGCCGTGTGAAATTTTTTTCCCTATTGTTCTTTCTTCGCACTTTACGGTCCCGCGCTTTTTTTCTTCAAAGAAAGGGGGGAATGCGTGTGCGCAGCTACTACACCAATTACATGAAGAACCCACTTGAGCTTACAGACTAGGATTTCAGCAACACTCAAAAGTTATTGTCGAACCAGATTGCTGCTTTGTTATCGTCGAGAGACCATGATTTTGGTCATCAATGAGAGACAATACGGTGAGTCCGGCCAACCTGGATTCTGCAATGCTATAGAATGCTATTTAAAACGATGCCTGCTGCCTTTAGGTGTTCTGTTCCTTGTTGAAAGATGTTGGTCAACTACCTCAACAATTTGTTGCCGAATATGTTATGCCAAATTCTGCGAAGACACCGGGAAACGTGCCGCTCAAAACATGAGAAGGTAGTTTACGCGCCCAAAATGCGCGCGCGATGAAATCGAGCGTTGACGGACGAACTACTGAACACAGGTCAACAAATCGCCTTTCCGTTTATAAACGCCAGCAAATTTATGACTTAAAATACTATCCCTTAGGAAATATTTGATCTAATGGAATCAAATGCTCATTTTACAGTTTATGTTTTTGTTCAGAGATCGTAGTTTAATAAACTATTGCTGGACGACAATCGGTTGCTTCTAATGACGGAAAAAAGCGACTGAAATGAAAATAAAATAAAAAAAAGCCTGAAGATGGTGTAGGGCAAAACGCCTACCAAATGAATACAAGAAGCACCGAAATCGTTCTTTCAACGACTGCATTCTAAGCAAAAAAGCAAACATGAACCGCTATATGTTTGTATCGGCTGTTACCGTAGGAACGGCGGCGACCGCAGCGCCAGGTACGGAAAAAAAAATTGATGGGTACAGTTGATAACAAATGCCACGCCCACTTCTACAGAAAAATGTAAGTCTGTGTAAATCATGTGCAGTGAATTCTTCCACCTCGTCTATTTACGCCGTATAAGAAGCCACAAAACGCACATTTTCTAGTCCGCCAACAAATCATATTAGAAGCATTCGTCGTAATCGGGCAAATCTTTTGAAATAACCCAAGTTTTAAAGAGCTCCACCAGGCATTAATGCCTTTCAGGAATAGGACCCATGAGGGGTTATTATCGCCGACTTAACTTTCATGAAAAAAGGGGAAAGATTTGGTATTGGCCAGTCCTTATTTGGTGTGTCAGATCGCTAAGACTCGGACAAGAAGGAAACAACCGCTAAGCCGCGTTCGTTTCCGGTATCAAGTTCTCCGCCTTGCAAAGTGAGCGTAAATGCTTGCACGGGGATTTTGGTGCCTCCCCTCCCCTTCAATATCAACTTACCCGTACCGGTAAATGTTGACTTTGTGTTGGAGGTAGATAGAGTCGACTTATCGGAGTCGCTGTCTCATTCACAGCAAAGTTATGTTTTTCTAACGAACGAACTTTCTTTCTTTCTTTCTCTCTCTTTTCCAGGTTCTGGCCACAGCAGGGTGACTGCCGCCCCGTGAGGGAGTTAGTCGGATGCCTTGGTAGCTCGTGGAATGTAACCCTCCGCGGTGTGAAAAGTTGACATGTTGACGGTATTTTACAGCGAAGGCCGCGTTGCATAGCGCCGCGTACATAGCGGCGACTCTCCGGTGAAACCATGATGGACAAACAAGCCATTTCTAAAGGTGAGAACCGAGCTCCTGCATATTTAATTTTGGACACACGCACGCTTGTTGGGCTGCAAAAGTCAGTGGCTGGCTATAGACCCTCGAGAAAAATTTTCTCGAGGGTCTATGGCCAGGCTCAAGTCTTGATCGCTCGCTCATTCATGGCTCATGGCGGTTGGCTCTGCTTTTCACCAAGTAAAGGATAGCTTCACGTTATTAAAAAACCTACAACACCGAAAAACGCAACCGCTTTTTTGAGCTTGGGGGAAAAAGAAGCCGCACGGAGCATTACAATTTAGGTAGCTTTACATATCACCATGCGACTGTTAACTCTCACTGATCGTATCTTATCTTCTCCTAACGACCCTCCCCCCTACTCTAATGTTTATTTTCCCCCTCACCTGCGTGTAATTATTTCATGATAAGTTTTTCTAGGCCAAATCATTGGAACACGAAACTAAACCGCATTAAAATGTGCAGACAACTGGCCATAAAAAAGGCTATTGTTTGAAGCTAGGTGAGAAGCTCATACCGCTATGTATTGTTTGCCGCCAGTGTCAATTCTAACTTTTGCGACGATCAAACCGTAACCGCAGCCGGGATTCCCAAGTCCGTTGTTGGTCGTCCGTTGTTGGTCGTAGCCAGCCACACAGCGAGGTCCTTCGATCACTGTCCCCTGATTTGCCTCCCCCGGCACCTGCCTAGCTTATTATCGCCATTGTGCGCTAACCATGGGGAGTGAAAGGTGAGGGAATCTTTTATTCCTGCATGGAAGACGAGACAGTTTCTTTCTCGGCTGCCCCATTGAATGATGTCGTCATTTCCCATCTATACAGACCAAGATTTTTTTATGGACGTTCACACTCTGTTTTGTTCAAAGTTTACGACCTTTTGTAGGTTTACAGCCATGCTCTCTTCACTTTGTCATCGTCTGAAATTCTTCCTACTTTTGAAGATTCGTGTGCAGTCTCCTAACTTTTAACAAACTGTGTTCACCCGAAAGTGTGTAATTTCTGTTTGCCGCCAAAATGCTGTCGCTTTTGCTTTGATGTCAGAAAAAGCTCAGAGACCATACACAACCAGATGAGAATAGCGTGACTCAATGAACATTAATAAACCCTCAGACAGTCTTCTACCGTCTACGATCAAATACACTGCTGTCGTCCGTGAGCATTGACGACAACATAAAAATATTTGAGTATTCAGAGAGTGTTGACAGGCGCTGTCGGTAAAATTTGCTTCACCCATGTGATATCAGATTGTCGACATATCAAGGCATTGAACCAACTATTTCATTCGTCTTTATATAGTTTGGGCTCTATTTTCGAAGACGGTGAGACATAGGTAGCGTTTTAATATTGTTTGCAGTTGGTTTGGAGGTCATCGAAATCACGTGACCAGGCGAGAAAATTTTCTACGGTCCCCCGGATAGTGTACTGCATATCTGTTTTTCAGTCTCAGCGTACATTGACCTTTTAAACGAACTCACGCATAGTTGCGTGCAAACTTTCAGATTTCTCCGTCTTGGTTTCACTCCCTTGAATAGAGATTTTGGCCTAAGAGCCACCGAATCTGGCGGCCGCTATAGACGCCCAAGTGTATATGATGGTGCGCAATAACCAAGCGATCACGGTTTATTAATGTAGGCACTTTGAAACTCGAATAGGTGCCGCTGTGACAGTTTTCGAAGCAAGGTAGTCGCATAAATATCATCATTGCGTCAACGCAGTCACCACTTACAATTGCCTCGGCTGAACGTGGGCGGACATCCCGTATTCGTGCATTGACTCAAACCTGCGTTTACTGTCACAGTGAATTATGCCGTCCTATGTGCACACAACCCCCACCACCTCCCCCCCCCCATAAAAAAAAATGCGTTGTAGGGACTCTAAGCTACGACCATGCTGATCAAATAATCCCACATCAGAGATGACCAAAGCTGCACGTATGAATGAACAATTGTTTCTGTTTACTAGATCTTGCCCCCTGCAGCCTCCTAGAAGAAAGCCGTATTTTCAGCTATCGCCAACATTGAATACAAAGGCATGAATAGCCCATCAATTGAAATCCAGTGAATTTGACATAATGAAAAACCAAATCCGGTACATCTGAGGCATATCGAAGTGGCTTACTCGAGGTGTTGTTGTCGTTCCTCGCTGCCCGCTGGAGCAAGCCTTAAAAGCCACAGTGCTCACCTAGACAGTTGGCACGGAATCCACACCGGAATGTGCAAGTCACGTCTCCCGTGACCGCCATTTTCCCTTCACAATTTTTTTCGACAATCTGCAGAGCGTGGGGTGAAGTCCTGCATACGTGGAGAACAGCGTGCACGACATTGCGGTAATATGATGGGACTTTGCAGAAGATGCCGACCCCACTGTGCAAGCCGTCGTTTTCATTGATCGTTCGAAGTTGACACCTTCGTAAGTTTTACGGTTTAGAAGTTCACAATCTTTTTTCCAGCAAATCCTCTCAACTAAACGTTCAATGCATGGTCTGAAAAGCAATTAGATCTGCCCAAAGCTGAAGGGTCAATGGATTTGAACGCTTTTATACGAACAAAGTTGCCATTATTCCCGCCATTAGCGTACTTCGCCAGAAGTTACTTTTCTCACCTGCTGACCGAAATACGATAACTCGCTGGATGTCAAAGGTGAGCTCAAGTCCCCCTTCGTGAACATGACACGTGACTTTGATGACAAAGTTTCAGATACACACTGGAACTTGTGCGCATATCGTTTTGTGTAGTGTCGTCTGCAGGCAGGCGAGGAAGGCAAATTTCTTGTGTCCGATGAACAAGCATATTTCAGTCAGTAATAATGATATCGTTAAATTCTCACTGGAGACCAAAGTATCCGCCAAACAATGGCGATATTGTCTCTTTAAAACCCGATGCTGGCGATATCTATCTCCCTATTTTGGTAAAGGTTAATGAACAATAACCCTGCTTTTGCGTGAAATATCATTCGATTTTACGAGGGCTTCAAAGAATGGCATTGTGTGCGGATCATAATCCACTCGCCCGTATCCGAATTCATTTGTCCACTTCGAGCAATTCTCGCAGAACACTTGGCAATGACGCATGCGCAGAAATCCTGAAATATGAAAAGTCGCTGGAACTGAACTTCACGTAGATTCGTGTTATAGCGAAGCGATATTTGGGTATAACGTTCTAAGGTGTTGCGCAAACATGCCCATTATTGAAGTCACGTGATCCCTCATCTGATACCTATATATTCACCCAGCCTTTGTTCTGAAAGAGTTATAGCTTTTTTACCCTATAACTTTTGATGATTTTTTCGCTATTTATGTTTTGTATGTTGACGGTAAGTTCCTTTGTACTCTCAAAACACGTTGAAACGCTATTCAGCTAGTCAACGTGTAAAATGTTCTGTTGATGTTGGCGTTTGTATTGCTAGTCCAGATCTGAATTTTTCTGGTCAACATGAACATCAATTTGCGGTTTACGCATGCAAAGGCTGACCCGATCAGCTGAATGCTGTGTATCGCAACATGCTTTCGGCGTAGAAACTGTAATTGACAGTGAATATAAAAACAAGGAAAACTCTACCACCATAAGTGATAGACAACTTTCTTGAAGCAGTTCAGAAGAAATGTCTTCATCCCCCTAAGTTTCTCTCTGTACCTCTACACAGAAACACCGGGGGGTAAATACAGTATATTTCGAAAGCTGCTTTTCCATTTTGCGTCAAACCATCCTCTCGGTGTTCAGTGCTTCTCATCGCACACGTCTAACAAGTAGACGATAAACTCTGACCCCAGAGAACGATTCGTTTCATGCGAGCCACAGATATCTGAGACCGAGGGTTACGTACCGTTTTGAATGTTCGAGACCTCCTCAAAGATTTGATAAATAACTAATTCGGTCAATGACGCCCAGTTAATAGCCCAGACTCGGTGGCATAGTATATAATATATATATGTAGCTTATGAGCATCTCATGAACATTGCGCCGCATGCACGGGAGACGGGTCATAAGTGAATCATTAAAAGGACTGCACTTCGTCAAAACCCGGCAAACTGACGTCATTTCAGTCACGTGCAAGTTCCATACAAGTTATCGCATAAAGCGTTTTTTCCAAAGAAATTTGCATGCCTTATTTCGATTATGGATGAGTAGACATCATTTTCTGCTCCGACCTGATTTTGAAAGTGTCAGTGATAAGTGTGCTTCATAGAGCAGTGCTACAATCTCTTAGTATGTTGCAGAATATCCACATATTATATTACAGAGATTGTTAAAAATTGACGTTTAAAGGTGGTATGAAACTGGAAACTTAAGTTTCAAACTTTGATTGATCACTTCTCAAGGAATCTTCGGACTGTTCTCTCTCGTGATCAGATATATAAATCAGGAATCACCTGGTAAATTTTTGGACGAAAGAATCAAAGTCACCGCAAATTTAACAATATTTAAAATTCAAAATGGCAGCCATCGTCCATGTTAACACCGATGAGGGGAAACGTACTAAGTTAATTTAGTCTATTTATAAGAGAACTGACTGCTAACTCCCTTGACAATGAATTCACGTAAGCTTTGGTCCTTTCTACGGGGCGACCACTGAGCAATGCACTTGACCCCTTGCCTTGTGAGTCCTGATACTCTCTCACTTTCACTTCAGACGGTCAAAATAAACAAGCGTTGACATACTGCAAAAAGGTTTTATTCAAGGCAGCCACCAGAGTTATCAATAATTTTGTTCAAAATTTAAACGTTTCCCGTTAGCGGGATCTAACAGCTAGCAAGCTGTAAACACTGTTCAGACGGTTATGCTCGCGGAGGGACGCAAAATTCTTCAAGTTGAGCACAGTGACATGAAACATAGTGTTGCCAAAAGATAAGGGGTCAAAAAACCTTACAATACTGATGCTAGCCGTGCGTACATAATACGATATTTCTAGTATTTCTAATCCTGTTGAACATGACAATTTGCTGTTACATAAGAAACCGTTCGATGTCGATGACATGACGTCAATATTTTTTTGCTTCAGGGTGCTAAGGGGATTGAACATTAAATCTCACAATGTCGCAATGCGCGGATGGGGGGGGGGGGTTCTGTACTGCAAAATTCATTAAATAATTCAGCAGCTATGATAGGTTTTAGAAAAATATTTACGAAATTGACGGCCAATAGCAAGTGTGTAAATTGTAGAAAAACGTGTAGGTGAGCTTCGCAGAAATAAAAAACAAAGATAAATTGTCGTTGAATTTGTCTGAGTCTGTTAGCATCCCTTCCAAGATTTCATGGTCCAACACAAATGCACAAATTAGTGTGAGGAAAAGATTCCGACCCTGAATACTGTGATTACTCGTTTGTGTGCGAGAAACGAGTCTCGACAAATGTCGATCGTGCTCTCCAAATTATGAGCGTTCAGTGACTTAATACGTTCTTTTAAAATGTGAGTCTGGAACTTCAACATGTCTTCTGTAGAAATGTTAAATAATTCCATACAAAAACTGATGAGAATCTAAAGGGGGCTACATTGCTATTGTTTAAGCAGATAGCTCCTGTAACTTTGGGCACTATTATGATAATTTTTGTTCTGTGACAAAATTCTGTCATAGTTTGTCGTCGTGCTTTCAGTTTGCCTTGGTCCTGTCAACGCAACGGATTGTGTACAAATTGCAACAGAATTGTTGGCAAATGGCAACAGGAAGCATCGAGGAACACGCACACAGAGTAAGTTGATAAGTCTAACACTTTTTCGTTTGTGATTTGGAGTAGGACAAAAATATATTTGAAAAAGACTGAACATGACAGCGTTGAACGCATCCAAAAGTTACAGCAATTACGATTGTAAACTTGTTATATGACCGACATTCCGCTAATAACAAGTTGTTGGGGTTTTTTTCCGAATGAGCTGGTAAATGTGAAATCTCAAGCAGTTTGATAAAATGCGTCGCCCAGCAAACATTGCCAAGACCCTCAACAAGCAACCCCTTCTGTTCATTAAATAAATTTGACCTTGAGATGCGATCTACCTTAATTTAATGTCGTCCTCTCACTTTTGAGAAAAGTCGTACAATCTCCTTTCGGAATGACAACTTTTGAAAGAGAAGACAAGGTTCTAGTTCAACTACAGCCGCCCAAGACTATCATCTCATTGAAATAATGTTATCATTGCTTTACTTGAATATTAAACATCGATTGAAGATTGGTCTCTCCTACAGTACGAGAAACTTGAGTAATCGAAATTCTGTGTAATTATATGTATATATATATATATATATATATATATATATATATATATATATATATATATATATATATATATATATATATATATATATAATTATATGTATGTATATATATATATATATATATATATATATATATATATATATATATATATATATATATATACACACACACACACACATTCGTCGCGATGTTTACTAACAATAAGAAGGCAATGACCGACAACATCATGAGGGGGCAGTAACCGACACTTTTTTGATGATAAATACATCGCCAAAAGACAATACTTTTTATTCAAACATTTCCCGGACGTACAACCATAAACACCTGGAGGCTCTAAAGTGACTACAGCTATCGGATTTTCGCGGCGGACACTGGTAGGGAGATCGTGTTCTCTCCGACCAAGTCAAAAGTAATAGAAATACGTGAACTGATTAGTTGGTTATAAATTCAACACCGCGGCCGTGACTTCTGTCTTGGGCCGCTTAGCGCCTTTCCTGTGATAGCGCCCTCGAAAGACAGCCATAAACTAAACCATAAGCATGTCTTTGTAGGCAGAGCGAGTTCGAATATATGCCATAATACTTGGTTTGTAATGCCCAAACAAGTGACGGATAAACACGTAGGAAGCACTATGCATGGACCTGGGGTTCTCTTTTAGCGGCAACTCGCTGGCTAAAACCTATCACACAACCAATCTTGGAAAACAATGTGAGCTGTTGACTTGCGGTTACTGATAAAGACCGGCCACAGTGTTCGATCAGTCGAACTATACTGCATCGTTCACATTGTATACAGCGCCCAGGGTGATACAGAATCGCTCATACAAGTGTTATATCTACCCACTAATACTCTACTGGGGTGACATGGAAGGAGAGAAAGAGGGTTCAGTTGTGTTTGTTCATTAAAAGATTGCAAAAAATTCACCCATACCAAAGTGCACGGTAGAAGTATGCCGCAAATGATTTTGTTGATCTTGTTCGGTCGGTCGGACAGCTGGTTAGTTTTTGTTGGCTCCTAATAACGCTCCTATCATATTCACAGTCTTAATAGGTTCCACAATAAGGATCTTAACTATCTGAGATTTTGATCCCTGTCGGTATGCGAACGCCGAACTCATTCCGACCTCGCCCTTTTCTACCGGGCACCGGGTGAGCTAGCTCAGGAGGCCTGATCTGCACATTTGGTCACGTGGTTGTGGAAATTCGATCACGTGGTCTGGATCAGAAACCCCTCTTGCATCTCAGTGGCAACTTTTGATCGCAATGATCATCTCTACCTTATCTGAATTCGCGAGAGATTTGGTTTTGGTATCGCTCACCGTCCGTGTTTTGTCAAAACGTGTGCATGCAAGGAAAGTTTCTAAAATGTCAGGAGTAGAAATGTAAACTTATAATAGGGTAAGATTTTCTCCCCGCATTTTGATTGTTTTTACTTGCACAATTAACGATGTACGCAAGGTTTGAGCCCTCGGCGTGTTAATCCCACGCGCAGACGATATTTCCCTCCGTGTTTTTCTTTCCCGCAATGATGGGGGCATTGTCCTGGGACGGAAATCTTAAACCGCCGAGCCTTTTTTTTTGTTCAGTAATTACCAAGAGGAAGTTACGGAGTATTACCGTTGTGCAGCGGTAGCTGAAGCCAAGGGGCGATTGAGAAACTAAACACTACTTGCTCTCTGTCTCTCTCTCTCTCTACGCTTGCTGGATAGGGGTCAACCGAGAACTAGCACGAACCCAGTGCCAGAGTTCGACTGGGAAGGTCATTTTCAACACGGGAGTCCAGAAGACGTGGTCTGTTAATTTCCCTGCATCGTTTTGTTGTTGTGTTTTTTTGCGGTGACACACGGTAACCCGCCGCGGTGATTTGAAGGAGGTATGTTCAGAACCACCGTTGCCGGGAAAGGTGACAGCCGTGAACGGAAGCGCCTTCTGCACAGACTTCTTACGTTCCACCTGCAATTCCTCTGTGGGTCTGGTAAGTTTAATGAATGTGGTGTTTCAGATGGACATTTTTGGCTCTGACTTTAATAAGTTCCAATGCGGGCCAGCCGCACTTTCTCTAGCAAGGAAAGTGGTATACTTAACTGCTGTGACTTAAATAATCGGACACCAGGGGAGAGCATTTCGGTAATTATCTGGGGCAGCCACTGAAACATATTGGAACGGAGACGCACATCTGTGTACAGTGAAGTGTAGAGCACTTTTATGGCCTCCAAGACAGCTCACTTTCTCTGCGTTCAGTTAGTTTGGGTAATATCCTCGTTCGCGAGCATGTCATTGGTGCTGTGCACCCTGTGCTTCAGCACAGCCCGCGTGACTGCGCTTACAAAATTCTTCTCTCAGGGAAGGCGCCTCGCATAAAGCTTGATGATATTTTCATTGAACAGGGAGCAATTTTTTTGTGCGATAGCATGTGCGGACGTGGAGGTATGCATTCAGGACGCCCCTGTAAGGTATGTGAGTCTTGGTTCACACGGTTCCGTGGGTGCCACATAGTCAACCCAGCTCGGCGTTAAAATATAGTCATAATTGGCCCTTCGGACTATCGTATGGACACCTCTACGTCGCTCATCTTACCCTAATGTCGCGATAGGAGATTGTGTTGCACACGGCAGCTGCATGATCGATGTTAATAACCCGCAGCCAAGGTCCTCCGTGTGACAAGAGAAGTCTGCTCGAAAATGAACGAATGAATGATGTTGTTGTCTTTGCAGGTAATAACCTTTGTCCACAAAGGTCGACGTGTCGGGGGAAAGCGCGACCTACAACCATCAGAGCCTTTTCTGAATACTCCCATTCTCTTCGCTCTTTGTGAGTCACAATGGTGGGCAGAGAATGCGCCATTTAAGCTAATCAAAGCATTTCAACATCCCTCTGTCATCACAACTTCCGGTTCATTGCTCGCCAGTGTTCGAGTATTTGCCAGCATCTTGAGTAGATCATAAGCTTACACTACAAATACCAGCGTACTCTCACACACACACCGCCGCGATCCCCCCCCCCCCCCCCCCATTTCACTTGTGCGCCACTGCGATGCAAAAGTGTGATGATATTCGTTTTGTGCCACCAACGTGATAAACATATCTAATAGCCAATGAAACTGTAATTGTTTAGGCCGGTTGCCCCTTGCACTAGCCAAATGTCCCCGATGATTCAGTGAGTCTGACAGATTTATTATATACATACAATGCAACTGCAACAAATAAAAAAATGTAAAAACGCCAGTTCACATCCGGATAGCGCAAACTTATCAACCCCAATTATTCTTAGTGAACCTTGTAGTATCTTTTCCGAGTAATTATATAAATTTTCCGGTTTACGTGTCCCCTCGCAGTTTTACTGACATCGTCACCTCACAACTTTGCTGAGGTGACCCTGTCCTGGAGGTCTATTGTGGCGAAAAAATAACACAATCAACCGACGGCGCGTGCCCCCTACTAATATTTTTCCTTGCAAGCGTTCAGCGAAAGAGACATATGTGCTCAATTTTTGGCAACGATAGTCCCGCAGCAGCACGATTGAAAAAAATGGCGGGCTGACACGGCGGGGTTTTAATAATTACGAAAGTCCACCATGGAAGCAGAGTGGAGTACTTAATAGACAATCACGATGCAGTCAGCGTAATTTATTTTATAAGTAGAGAACAGTTTAGAAAAGTCAACTCAAGACTCCCAGCTCGAACGTCGCTGCATTTTGCGCTGTAGTCGTTGAACCCGTCGACAATAAAAGTTTATTGTACAAATTAAACGATATGGAAAGGTCACCGCCGCATATCCGTTCGGTCAAGGTTACTTCTGTTTGTGTCCCAGTCTTCGATAGTGGCCTGTGCAAAGACCAGAGCCAATGACCCCGTAACGAGCAGTACAATGCTCACCATTGTTGTCGGGTCTCTTATGTTCTTGGGTAAACGTAGAATTTTTTTCTGTACAGTAAGTGTATTGCATGCCCTCATATCGTTCATATTGCGGCGATATACTCACTGGATCTTCAAAATGCATGCTAAGAAAGGTTGGCGGCGAGAATTAATTAAGAATACTGACTTCGGGGAACGGCCGCACAGAATGTGTATGATGATGAAAGCTGCAACATTTGTCAATATTTCTGTTATAAACAGCGAATTCAATATTTTTGGTTTTTTGATTTTTGTTTGTTTTATTTTAAACCACGAGCGAAACGATGTTTTAGTCAATAACAGCCTCCAATTTAGACTAGCCTGTGAGTAGAGTCGCTGTAGTGTTTGCACAATATTGTGGACTTTTCTATTTTATCAAAGGGACAATCACGGTAATGGATTTTTTTAATCGTTTATTGATGCTTCTTTCCTAGTTTTTAAGAAACCGTTTGTTCAACAGCAACTGCTGGTTTGTAGTTTGTGTCTCTCCCGGGAATATCAGAATACGCAGCATTGTTGTCAAATTCTGATTTCTCCATTTCAGCATGTGTTGGCAGAGACCAGGTAAAAATCAACTGCCAAAGATATTTAAAATGATGTCTTGTAAACAGGTGTTTTTCCCTTACACAAATTGGAGTATTTCTTTTTCGGAAATACACACCTTTACCACGCAGGTCAGTGTGTAGTTTAATTCAGAGTAACGGAACTACAGCATGGCGGAGTAATACAATCATGAGTTGTGAGTCGTAAAGTTTCGGGCATTTTGAAAAAGACAATTTCAAAATTATGCAAATTCCTTTAATTTGCATTCTCACGGTATTATATTGTCTCACAACTAGACAACCTAAAATCAGCCGTGCAGGTTGGGCCTGGGACTAAAAATGTAGGCACGACCTTTCATGTGTGAATTTATTAAGGGGCGAGATGGTATTTGCACCACATTTATTTTCAATTTGTCTAGCGTGAACTCGGCCTAACGAGTTGGGACACATTCACATTTTTGGGCTTACCATAATGTGGCCTTTTAACCTACCACTCGGTTTTTTCCAGTACACCGCATGTTTGAACACATGTTGGATACGGTGCGGTATCATAATGAAAAGAAAATTGTAACGGTCTTTCTCCTGCATGTTTGACAGCTTTTAGTTTAATTTCTTCTGAAAATGTGCTTTAGTCACGATCGCTATGCCTATGTTTAGAGTCTTTTTTTTGCTGCGAGATCACTCACTCCGGACGTTTGACTTTCAACAGGCTCCTAATTCGCCACGTGACCTGAATTTTTTTGCGGCGGAAATCATTCAACGTGCCGTAATATATTTATGAACTCTTTTTTGATAGAAGCTGCGGGTCAACCACCTTCGATCTCCTGGGCTGTGGGACTGGTATGTCATAAATAACGCCAAGTTCATTCGAACAACCGCGCGGTTTACAGCATGGCTCTCCTGTAAACGGCCGTAAATATCCTTCGGTAGGGTGTCACAATATTGACACTAGAGATTGATGTGTACCCCGGGCACGGCCAATGATTGGTCGAACCCAACTGTCTCCATTGGTGAAATGTGTGAAGACATGGGGGGACATAGCCAGCCAACGCTGTGGACGGCGAATTTTGAAAAGTTTATGGGTACTTGACATCGCGACTGTACGAAATAATTAAACCGTCTATGGAACTTTGTGAAATGGCTTTGGTTGCTACTGAGTACATAGATCGGTATGAGGATCATTGACATTGAAGTTGAATATAAATATATAAATATATATTCAAATTATAATATAAGATCGACATTACATTTGATTATATATATATATATATATATAATATATATATATATATATATATATATATATATATATAAATTACTTCAAGTATTGTTTCTTAAGTTTCATGCATTCTGGAATCTTCAGACACAAGATTGTTCTGTCTGAAGATTGCAGGATGCATTAAAAAAACTTGAGTAACAGATATTATTACTTTGCACTTGAAGTAATTTGTGATATATATATATATATATATATATATATATATATATATATATATATATATATATATATTAAACGACAGGGAAACGAAGACATATAGATATTAAGCACTTTATTTGCAAACTGAATCATATTCTTCGTTGTTATGGTCACCAACATCGGTCATTGACAAATTAAGACATATTGACATTTATTAAGTGTCAGCATCTTATCCTCCTATCCTCACCTTTTCGGCTTTCTACTCTCTCATCTCCTTTCCCGGAGCGAGCTTGAGAAGCGAAATTTTTGCCGATATACTGTCCTGGATCGATCAAATATCTGTTGAGAAAGCGTGCCCAATCAATGGCCAATTTATTAGGTTTCTCGCTCTGTGATAGAAAACAGACAGCAAGCTGTAGAATGTGTTTAAAACAAGCATTCATGACGCCTGGGCCCACACCCCTTTATACATCCCTGGCAACCATCCAGACTCAACTCCCCAGCGTCTCGCCATTGTGGCAAGTACAACGACCGGTTTACGTGTTCCCTGACTCGAAAGTTAACTGCGCCACGTTGGGACAAAATACACATTTTGTTGAACCGATACAATTATAGGAAGTACTGACGGCAAACTCTGCCCTAGAAAGGTGACCTCGGAAGCTATTCTTTAATTAGATATTTCTATTTCTGTGAATTTGTTTATTTTTGCGCCGTGTGAAATGTTATTTCCTGTTCTCAGAATGTTCGCCCGTTAAAAACGTTATTAAACAGTCCGTACGCACGTGTTTTCTGGAGAACGATGAGTTATATCCCAAGGTTAAGAAGATAAAGTTGTGATTGAAACAGTATTTTCATGAAGGTCAAGGTGACTCTGACAGAATACGGAGCAAATTTAAAAATCTTGTGCCCAATTTGTCTCTAAACAAAGGCCCCTTCGTGCGGCATAGAATCAAGTGCGCAGAACTGTGAATTTTCTCAACGGAAACGCTGCGCGGAGTAAAATAATATTTGTACAAAATGATTTCAGGCAGACAAAATTTATAGCTTAATTTATGAAAATCTACGTCATATTTTCACCCATACGTAACCTACACATCTGTTTCACTTGTTTCGCAAGGCCTACCCTCGGTCTCAGTCGATCATGCAATTTTAGAATGGGCTGATTTGCAGTGGTACTGACGACCCTAGACATAAAACAAATCTCTAGTGTAAGCTATTTTGTCATTTTAGGTCTCTCAAATGGCAGGCGCGAACCGAAAGAGACCAGAGTACTTTAAAGACAGAACCTTAGCCCTTTTACCTCATGTAACCTACTTAAAAACTGAATGGCACAGACAATGCCTATCCTATCACACCACCACAGCGAAACTCAAATAAGAGATGAGATGAGTTTGACCTTGGCAATGATGAGTGCGCCAAAAAAGAAGAGGGCGCTCTTCAGAGAGTTTCTCCGGAGTAAATCAAACTAAAGAGGGCAAGAAAGAAAACGTACTTTTGAAATGTCCGTGCGGGAGATAGTTCTTTTGTGTGTGTAGTTCAAGGCGTATTGTACGCTTTTTGACTCTGCGCAGTTTCAAGATTTAGATTTAGAACAATTTACGATAGTCTATTGTTATGCCTCTATAAAACGTCAGCAGATCATTACGAGTTATAAAAAATCGGACCTCATGTTCGTAATGGCAAGTCCTGTCATCACTCACGCCATTTTTGTTCTATAATTTGATAAATTCTATGTAAAAACGGGACAAAAGGTTAAAACAAATCGTTTTGCAAGCGATTTTTGCTCTCTAATTGTGAATGTCTCTTGGCGGATTTTTTTCCCTGAATTTTTTATCGTCTGCTGACATCCCTCGTCATTTACGTTACCGAGCAAAAATATTAGCTTTAAAATTGACGTTTACATGAAAGCGTGACACGGGCCTTTTTTATATTTCAATGGAACATAAAGCACACGGCAGTGTTTTTTGGAGTTTTTGGGGGTTTTTTTATTTTTTTGTTTGTTTGTTTGTTTTTTTTTAATCCTAAAATCACCCTTCGAACGCAGTCTACACATTTGATTTCATAAGCGTGTAGCATCGAGGCACTGTTTTGCAAACAGCACATTCGCATGTACGAAGACCCCGTGACATATATGTCGTTTGTTTTGTTTTGTTTTGTTTTGCTCAAGGTTTATTCTCATACTTGGTACGTCTTGATATCATGCGTGTACATGATAACATATTTCACGAGCGAGTTGGCGTAAATAGCCTACAAAAGTGACCGTGACGGTTTTAGGAACACTGTCTCAATGTTAGTGAAATTGTACAGGTGTTTTCTTTGGCAACCATTCTTGCTAACGCAAATCCACTGGACATGATTCAGAACAAAGTAATTACAAATCGTCCCATCATCATCATCCCAAAACCACAGAGATCTATGCTGCCTCTAGCGAAACGACTCGGATACTTATAAAGGCCGTAGTATTTACAACTGTCATCGCACCATTCTCAGTATTTTTGTTCCACGTATCAGATTTCTTGGTAAAGAATGTTGAAATATCTAGTACTGGGTTCGTCGACTCGTCGTGTACATATACGCGAGGTGCACAGTTTACAGCCCACCAGTGAATGTTCGGAATTCATCTCTTGTAAACATGTTAAAGATGTATATCCTACATTGACAAGCCAAAACGGGGTATATGCGCGTGCTCGAGAAAGTGATCCAACAATTTTATTTGATGACCGGAACATACACAAAAAATGTCATGTAAAGGCCCAATAGCTGTAACTTTTTTGATGTTTTTTTTTTCATTTTTTTAATGTCAACTAGTTTCTTCTTCTACTCCCCAAAGCATGTTGAACCACTTACTATTTTGCTTGTCAACACAGCGTCTTTAAATGTACAATCAACTGTAATTGTTTACATGTGATTTCTAGTCCGGACCAGAATTCCTTGTCAACAATAACAATGCAGTCTACACAGGTAGAGGCCGTGTTGACAATCTGAATACTGTGCATCTTAACATGCTTTGGAGAGTAGAGCGAAAAACTTTCGTTGACGTTCAAACACAACTAGGGGAAATGATCAAAAATTCCGACTAATGGTCCTTTAATCTTTCTTTACTGTTGACGATACAAACCAAGAGGTGAGTATTTATAGTGTTACGCGCATATTCCCAACAGCTTTAGTGGCATAGTGGCACATCAAAAGGCAGAAATCTGGTGATGTTGATCAGCTATCCACTTTGCCTTATCTTCTTTACCCATTGGTATAAAGTTTATTTTGAATTTATCAACTGACGATGAAGCAGCTGTTCGTTTTGTTGCCGAAATTTTCAGAGTGACATTTCTACACGACTCGGGGACTGACACGAAACGGGTTGGCGCACAGATGTAGCCATCTGCGTTTGGTTATAATCTGTCATACCCGCAGCATATTATCGCCAGTGTGACGAAACCCAACAGGCAACCGCGTTATGCTGACGCTGATACAAGTAATTACATACATCCATGGCGACAAATTATTAACATGCACATACGCCTGTCATATTCTTGATGCCCGCGGTAAAAGTTTTATGTCGGTCTCGGTGCACTTTCACCTCTTACCGCCGAAAAGGGAAAAAAGACCAAAAAAATGCAAAGTTTGTGTCGCCGTTCAGAATTTCACCCCCGGTGAAAGAATGATGGGAAGGATTCCTTCTTCGACATGTATATTTGTATGTCTGTTCGTCGTGGTTGGCAGTAGTGCACAGCGTGAGCTATTTCAACTCGCACACAGGGTCAAAGGTCAAAATCAAACGAGAGTTTGGCATATTTTGCCTGAGAATATTTACACAGAACATCGGGCATTGCGGAAATTTATTAGCTTTGGGCGAAGTATCTCCAGAAACACTGAAGACGCCGTCGTTTTTCATTTTTTTCACCCGATGATGTGTGTTCCCTGCACAAAATCTAGACGTAGTTCGGCCCATGCCAGCAATCCGTCTTTCAAATATAAGACCAATAATGATGCAACGGCCCATCATTTTCTTAAACATCACACACAAGACATGTAACACTGAATTATGCGTGGCCGTACCACATTCATCATATTACCATAAGCATAACATGAATTTGATGATGGTATACGGGATGGATATGATTATAAAGTGTGAGTTTGACGACGTCACTGAAAAACAAGTGGCGTGAGTCGCGATTGCGTGCCTCTTCTTTCCCAATCAACTACACTCGTGCGTCTAATACCTAATATTTTCGTGTAAATGACATCCTCTAACAACGTGATACTTGCATCAGCGTGTTTGTCCGCCTACTGTACCTTCTAGAGTTTTGCTACTTTATTTTTTCTCGGCGCCCTGTTGACTGATATCCATTCATGACGCACGGGAGAATATGTAATATAAGATTTTGGATGGATCGAATGAAAGTTTACCCAGAAATGATATGCCTTCAAAAATAATCATATGGGAGAGTGAAATAGTGCGCTTTGGTGGCGGCTTCTATGTAGAGGAGGGGGTCGCTTCATGGTTGACAGGGCACCCCCCCCCCCTCCTCATCGAAGCCTCAGCAAACTCGGCCGTCTAGGTATTTAAAGCTAGCATAGCTGATGAGGTAAATCCGTGGTTACTGGTTTCAACCAATACAGTTCTTGTATTATATTGTTTTCTTCTTCTCACGTTTCACAGGACCGATGATACGATCACCTCGCTCACAGACAGCGGACACTGGTACCAGCCGGGACACGGCGAACAGCAGCATGTCTGACGCGGCGGTCAGAACACGCATCGCCGCCGATCTGAGCCCGAGGAGTTGCCCGGACTACAACGTCAAGTGCGGCTCTGAGAGGAGGGAGGCGGCTGCCCCCGCTCGGAGCTCGAACAAGGGCCAAGACAGCGCGGCGTCCAGCAAACAGCGGAGGAAATCGCATGAGAAAATGGGCACACGTATGGCCGTACCACAGCCAAGCAGTGCCGAGAGATTCAGCGAGGCGGAAAATGGAAAAGCTGCTAGAGAGAACTGCACACCGGGCCAGTTGCAAGCCATCGTCACACCTAGTGACGCCGAATGTGTTACGACCAGGAGGTCTGGGATGACGAACTGTCTCAGTAGGGAACTTCGGAAAAGTCACCCAGTCACATCGGGAGCCGGCCAGAATGAAGCCAAGGAGAAGAGACACGCGGGTCGTGTTCTGAAGGCAGCTCATTCTTGTCCGGCTCTGACTGACCTGAGTGATCTAAAGCTGGACTGTAATTCGAGTAAAAACTCAATCAGTCGTGCTGCAAAACAGACTTCTAAAATAGATCAGGTAACGAAGCCTGCGCAAGCCCTGGGTCGCCATCTTGGCAAGCTACATCGAACGTCAAGTAATATTTCCAGATACACGATTGCGGGGTCACTGCCTTCCGAACAGTTGCCACAGAGTAGACCACCGAAACCGCCATCGTGGCAGAACTTCGTACGCGAGAACAACCAAAGCAAACCGGAGGGGCCCGCCTCCTCCGGTCCCAACGCAGGTGACCCGAACTCCAACGGACTGAGGTGCGCGTATTGCAAAGAGCAGTACTCCTGTTGCCATGGCAACGAGCAGCGGCGGGTTCCCCCGAAGATACGCCGGACTCGGAGTCTGCTTACGATCGACGAGCGCGACCTGCCCGAGACCGAGCTTGTGATCAGCCTGTCGGAGACCAAGCCCATGGAGTTCAACCTGAAACAGTCGGTGCACGACGACCGCATTTACCTTCGAGAGAACGACGTGCGCTGCCGAAAGTGGCTGGAGACCGTGCAGGAGTCGGACATCAAACCGCACGAGATGGAGACCGAAGTCACGTGCGAGGTGGAGATGGACGAAGATAAACTTGAACACTGGCATGACCAATGTCCGTCGACGGCCGGGGACTCTTCTGACGGCGATACGTCGACTGACTTGTCGACGGACGAATCGGATGACGACTGAGAGTGCCTTCGTGGCTTTGACGTACTTTCCGTGATCTCTTGTGATTTTCGTCACTCCACTGGGAAACTTATGTAAACCCACAAAAACCACAATGACATTTTGTACTTTCAGGTTACATTGATATGTGAAACTGGCAGTACTTTTTTTACGTGGCACACAAATGTTACAGTTTAATTTATTGACATGTATGATCCAAGAGGATGCCCATGCATGCATCCATCGTTCAAAATATTCTGCGTTATTTTTAACTTTTTAAAGATCGCAGATCAGATACAGTGCGCCCCCACTCATATAGAATTACGCCCAGGATAATAGAACTCGCTGGCCTTTGTTGAATGGTCTCGCGATGTGACAGTGTTCGTTGCCGGCAGGGTCAGAGCTGGTCACCGAAGCTACATTGTTATCCAGCCCGCTCTCTCGAAAAAGTCACCCTTTTGTTCTCTAAAAGATCACCAAATTCCGTTCAGGAAACAAAAAGCCGTCTGGCCAAAAGAGCCAAGGCCGACGCTGTCGCTGTAAGAAGGTGGCAACTCACTCGCACGGTTCAAAAAAAGGTCGGCCTGAGTTTATAGATGTGATCCCACTGAAGCGAAGATGTATGACCTGCTTATTGAACTAATCAAAAATATCTAACCTTCATCGTATTATATAGTCAACACATTGCGTTGGTTGTGTATGATGGTGTATCACTAACAGACCGGCAGGACAGTGGTTGACACCACAGATTTGTTGCCTTTTTCAACATCGAGTAAGCAAAACGGTGTCGATTTACAGTTTCTTGAAAGGCGAAAAAATGTCGAAATTTTTGGGATTAGAATTTAGTGCGACGCTTTTTGCCCCGTTTGGACGTAAATCGTGAGCTCCGGGTGACGCGCCGGACTGGCGGCGCATACCGTATACGTGTCGAGCTTATTTTGCTGGCTATTACCGCGGATCGATCACATTGTTTCCAAAGTTCTGTTGAAAGTGTGTTCACGAATTCATACATGTACTAGAAATACTGCCAAGTTTGTTTGGTCGTTCTGGCTCTCTGTGTTTGCCCCCGAGGACCATTTTTCATTACGTTGGGTATTCTGATATACTTTTTTTCAGTTTACATGACATTTAAGAGTTTGTCTTCTTTTGTATGTGTTTGGAAGTTGGGTGTAAGGGGTTTACATATGCAATATGAAACGGTGTAAGCCAACTTGCAGACGACAGACATATATCATGCAATTTTTTTGTGAGAGAGTCTTTATTTACCGTCAAAAGTGCAATTTTTTGAAGGATAGTGCTTTCTAGTGTGTGCTCACAAAGTATAACCTTCGCAGAGAATTTCAAATCGTAAAATCTCATACTCCTTACATCTTTTGACAAATTATGAATAGAGTCAGAAGTGCAGAGAGAGACGCATTTGTCAAGTACCAGCCGTGATTCACAAGTGGAAAGCATAATTAGATGAGAAGCTATGTATAGCGCCACCAACGACAAGAGTTATCTTCAGGTATTTCGTTGCGATTTGTACACTAGTAAAAGTGAATTCTGCTTAATACCGTGTTTTGGTGTATCTTTTTTTAATTTTCAGTAGCCTCCCTGTTCTCTCACGTTGTGGCTTTTTGATCTCAATCGCTCGACAGAATAATGTGAACCTGTTCATTCTGATTCCCATTAATCTTGTCGAGAGCTACCATTGATATCAATGGGTTTGGCCAAATCATGACGTGAAAGGGTTAAACATCATTCCTGTGTACTGTGTGTGTGTATGTATGTATGTATGTATGTATGTATGTATGTTCGTATGTACGCATATACGTATGTACGTTATGTATGCATGTATGTATGTATGTGTATGTGTGTATGTACATTTGCTTTTTCACCAGGGGAGGATGGGGACCGCAACGCGCGCAGTCGCCATGTACCTAGTTGCCTGATTAAACGCCAAAGAATACAAGCATATCGCCATTTGATCCGTCTTTCGGACATTTTTCGCTCATTTTTTTACCAACAATATGTGTGAAAGAAGAATCCCTGAAGATACCGTCTTTTAATTACCAGTTGAGTTCAGTTCAGTTCAGTTCAGTTCAGTATACTAGGGATTGACTATCTTGCGATAATAACATCCCATGTCAGATCCTGTTAATGGTACGGAAGTATCTATCAATGTTGTTCTTGAAGCTATTTACATCCTTCGAAAGTACTACATAGTCCGGTAATGATTCCACTCATCAACAATGCGAAGGGAAAAGGAGTATTTACGGATATCCAGTCTACACAATTTCTTTTGTAGTTTCTCTACATGTCCTCTTGTAGTTTTAGACAAACATCGCTCCATTATTATGTTGCAGTCATCTATATTATTCAAGATCTTGTACACTTCTATCATATCACCTCTCACACGGCGAGTTTCCAAGGTAGTTAATTCAAGTAAGGATAGTCTTTCAAAATAAGATTTGCCTCTACATTCTTGGATAGCCTTGGTAAAGCGAGCCTGAACTTTCTCCAATAAACATATATCCTTTTGTAACCAAGGAGACCACGCTTGAACAGCATACTCCAGGTGAGGCCTCACAAATTGCTTATAAAGCCTGAGCATGATATCTCTTGTGTGGGATGTGAATGATCTCTTGATCATACCAATTACACGATTTGCCTTTTTAACTGCCTCTGAACACTGACGACTGGGTTTTAAACTTCTGTGCACTATAACTCCAATATCCTTTTCTTCCTCAACTTCTTCCAGAAGCACATTGCCCATTTCGTAATTCCATTTGGGATTATCACGTCCAACATGGATAACTTTGCACTTGTCAATGTTAAATTTCATCAACCATTTATTAGACCAGTCCACCAGATGATCCAAATCTCTCTGTAACATTACGTGATCATTAAAGCTTTGAATTTCTCTATAAACCTTTGTGTCATCGGCAAATTTCTTAAGACGAGCATGGATATTGTCATCGATATCGTTTATAAAAATGACGAACAGAACAGGCCCTAATACGGATCCTTGTGGTACACCACTAGTCACTGGTTTCCATGAAGAACATTTACCACTAACGACCACTCTTTGCTGCCGATTACTTAGCCAATCCTGTATCCATCCTGAGATGTCTTCCATTATTCCATGTATATGCAGTTTATGAATCAACCTCTTATGTGGAACCTTATCAAACGCCTTGGCAAAATCTAAATAAATGATGTCAACTGGAGACCCTTTGTCAGCATACTCTGTTATGTCTTCTAGAAATTCAAGCAAGTTGGTCAGGCATGATTTACCAGATGCAAATCCATGTTGAGATGTGTTAATCAAGCGATGAACCTTCAAATGGCTAATAATACTGTCCCTCAGGCATGATTCCATAAGCTTGCACACAACTGATGTCAAACTCACAGGTCTGTAGTTACCTGGTACTGTTTTCTTCCCCTTTTTAAATATCGGACATACATTAGCCATCTTCCAATCAGATGGTATGTGTCTTCCTTCAAAGATCTACTAAATAGTATCGACAGCGGAAAAGATAATTGTCCCTTACACTCGATCAGTATTCTATTGAAGACTTATTCTCAAAGTACGTCTTTGAGAGACTAAACGAAAACAAAGTGAGGTCTAGAGATCGCATCGGGACAGTACGTTCGGTCTTATTAGTGCGTGGATGGGTGGTGATAGGGTGTTCTCGTACAAAGTCAGAAGGCATTTGGCCATAGTAGAAAATGCCTTGAAAATTAAGGCCTTTCATACTCTGGTCATGCTTCATTGATGGAAATCCTTGAAGTCTGTCCTTCATAACTGAGGGACCGTCTCAGATTGTCGCATGAGTTCGAAAAGCGAAATTTGTTCCTTTACGGGGGAAGGGGTTTTGACCTCCATTCAATTAGTGAACTTCACTTTCGCACTTTTATTTTATGATGGCAAGTTCTCTTTTGACATTGTGTGTAAAAATAAACAAAAACTGCACACTCATGACAACAAATTTTGCTGTATCTGTTTCCAACTCGTTCGTTTCATGCTAAGGTCGATTATATTATTGACGATGTAATGTGGTCAGGGAATACATATTCTTCAGTAGCTATAACAAAATGCTACGTTGTACTCTCAGGCAGACAACATTTCGCACTTTGAACTTTCGTGAGGGGGAGGGGGAGGAGGTTTTGTTCAAACGCAGGAATTTCATTTCTTGAACTTATGCGACAATCTGAGACGGTCTCTTAAGAGGAGATCGAAATCACTGTGAAAAGTGTAGCTTGGACATCATATCGCTATATTTGACCTTTTTTGAAAAACCAATTTGTTGAAGTTCCGTATTGTTTCATGCGTTCTGTGTTATATTTCAATATCAAATACGAAAGTATTGAGAAGGTTTTAACTTTTTGTTTGTAAAATATACAATTTAGTCACAATGCCGATCCCCTATTCACAGCACAACCTTCTATCATTTATCCAAAACTTCCATCGCATAAGCTTATATTGATCACCTGACAACTAAATGAAATTGGACAGGTATTAAACAAACGGATAAAAATACAAGTGGATAAAACTGGGGACAAACCTTGCATTTTATTGCGTTGCTTTCTCACTCTTTCAGCACTGAAAGTTGCAAAAAATGTCTTTTCTAATTTCTTCAAGCATTTCCTAAAGGCCCATCAATTATCATTTGATAGAAATTAATGAGTTAAGATTATTTCATGCTTTCGATTTGTAAAATAGGTAACTGGCTCACAAATGGTATTCTTAACTCTCGTCGCCGTCGAATAGCAGTAAGATTGTCATCGAACGTGTGGTCATATTTGAGGAAAATGGTCGATTTTTGTTAGTCTGTCATTTGTTTTCCCAGTGCAAGAGGGACGTATCTCCTATGCTTCAACAAAGGAAATACGCCTCCCCCCCCCCCCCCCCTTGCACTGGGCCATCGAATTGGTCTTCTGATTTGTAAAGATATGAAAGATACTATATTGCCAGCACATGGACTACTGCTTACTATGGTCACATTTTTCCTTTGGGTTTGATTAAGTTTGTGACAATTTTACATGGCATTCAAATATTTGCCGTAAATGTTCATCACGCGCAGTCATATCGGTTCTATAAGTCATTAATTTACGTCGGCAGGGGTAAACGGTCTTAAAGAAAGGTATACGTTGTTTTGGACTCGAGATGGCGCTCAATAATTTCTGATGTCTACTTGGGAGTGATGGAGGCACCGTGTTTTGGAGCCGGCAAAAGTAGGGAAGCAGCGACTCTGGACAATTTTTTTATCACAGGAGAGTATGGTAATCTAAACATCGTCAACTGAGTATCTATTGTCTTCCTAAGGGACTGGACAGACTATAAGAGGGCAAGATGTGGCCGATACAGTCCAAATAACAGCTTCAAGGTCAAAATTTTCCAAAAACATTCCGGATTCCGAAGTAAGAAGTGCACTTGTTAACAAGAACTTTGATTTTAGAATTCTATCGAAACTGTTTATTAACCGTACATGGCAGTCTATGAGAAAATTATAAACAGTTTTTTGTCCCAATATAAAACTATCATATCAATGCATTCACAGGTGTTTGAATTTTTAATCTAATGATACTAATGATACTTTGATTAGAATAGGGTGATTGAAAGTAACAACAAGGCTTTAGCATAAAATTGGAATTTCACACAAAAGTATCAACTCACTTTACATGGTAGTCGAATGGTAAACTATTAACAATTTTCCCGATACAAAACTTACTATATCTGTTCACCTACCTGTATATATTGTTAAATATCACATTAAAACTGTAATAAGACCTTGACAAACGATAATATTTCTTTACGCAACCACGAGCAAGCTATAAACATTATATACAGCTTCTATTCCTTTCAATTTTGAATAGCGATTTATACTTCAAGTAGTTGATAAAATTATTTATTGTAAAATGTGATCTTCCATCACATTAATTGAAACCTCGCATAAAAGTGGATTATTTTCATAGGTTTAAAAATATTCTTTGAAAGGTCAAAGGTCAAATGAGAAACTGTATAAGGTGATCATGATATGGGACAGGCACTGCAGAGGAAGGGTCACTGTTTTTTGCTCATAAAAATTTAGGAAGGGTCACTATTTTTCGTGCAAACATATTTGAAGGGTCACTGTTTTTTTGTGGCGCGTCATTTTGAAAAACACCACCACCACCCCCTTAAAATGGACCAAATAAGCTTACCAGAAATCAAACGAATGTTACATTTTTAAGATGAGAGCCACCGATTGGTAGCTCAGTAACAGCCAATTCAATTGGTGAACAAGTAAACATGCAAGAAAACATCCTTGTAATATTGTCATTTTTTTGAAGCTTTCTCAGAAAACTATCTTCAAAAGATGGTGTCCTCGTGCTATATTCAAAGATAAAGCGCCATGATCATTCGTTTCTGTACAAAAGAAACTGCACAAAATGCTGCCTCAGCAGTTTTCAGAGTGCTTTTGATAAATTACACCGTGTATTAAACTTCATCGTGTGGACAGCACATACATAAATGAGAAAATTGACAATATTCGCTTACAACCTTTAGCCTTATGTTTTGCTGAAATTATCAAAAGCCATGACGAAAAGGTAAGCCTGTTGAAAAAGCACAGGAGAGGGGTACTTTAGGACATCTTAACCCAGAACATAGGACCCTCTCTTTTATGTTTCTTGTTCTTGACAAGTGTAGGCGTCCGTTTAGCTGAATCTATCAAAATATTAGCCTGCTTATAGTTTTTATAACCCAAAATATAGGATGGGAGCCTCGTTTGTTGTTTGTCAAGAGAATTAATTGGAGTGCAATATATGTAAAAACAGAGAAATGAAATTCAGTACAGACCAAATGAGAAAGTAGGACGGCAACCCCCTTCTATATTGTTGTTGTTGTTGTTGTTGTTGTTGTTGTTGTTGTTGTTGTTGTTGTTGTTGTTGTCGTAATTAATCAGAGCACAACAAAATCGGAAAAATGACAATAGTGAATTGTAATTAGACCCCAACCTTGAAGAAGTTGAAAATACGACGAAAAAAGCACCTATTTCAAGAAAAAAAGCACCTATTTCCATTGTTTGTCAAAAGTATGGGGCGATTCGCGCTTTGAATACCAATAGTCCGTGGGTTGGAGGGGCCCACCGTGCACCCGCATTAACCTAGTACATTGGTATTTTTTGTTCTTGGGGATCTGCTGAACTAGAAAAAAGATGTTAACATTGGATATTTTTGATTTGTATGTACCGCAAAAAATGGCAAAAACGGGTAAGGGTAGGGGTACTATATCCTCCCCTACATTAAATAAACTAGTATGAAATAACACAAACCTTACATTTTTGGAAAGCTCAGATACTGCTCTTTAGGAGAACCACCAACTTTAACAAAATAGATTTGTATACATAGAATAGGACGATTTTAAAATGCATTTTTTGACAATTTTGAATTTATTACCCAAAATACCATTAACAATTCTGATTTACTTTTTATGAAGGAAAATTTTGATAGCATTTTGTGTTTAAATTATTTATTCCTGTATTTTAAACAAGAAAATAAGTGTTGACCTTAGATATTTAACAATACACTACTTCTCTGGAGTTACTTTTGAATTGCGTGTATCATCGTAAAGGGTGCGCAAAGCTAGGGGTAGGGGGTATAACATTCTTTCCTTCATGAAGTAAACTGGCTTGAAATGCCACATACCTTATATTTTAGAAGCTTAGAAACTGGTCTTTCTAGAATGCATACGTTTTAGTAAAAAATATGACGTCATATATTAGATGACTTAATTTAAATCGATTTTTTACTGGTAATTCAGTATTTTTAACCGGAAGAAAACATGATAACTATGGTTTCCTTCCAATGAAGCAAATCAAACAGATTTATGGATGTTGTTTTCTAATTGCAATGTGCTGTAGAAGAAAGAAAATGTCAAAATTGGGTATTTACCATGTAGTATTGTTATTGTCTCCAGTCACTAAACTTGCAAGTTTTGCTATACTGGTATATAGTGAATGAGCATTTTATTGGTATGCAATGGACTAATGCACAGCCTTAAACGTGTCCATACAGTCATATTGTCCTTTACTCCTTAAAGTAACATAAACTGTTGATGACTGTCTATTTTATAAATAAGCTTTTTTAACTGTTTTTCTATAAATAATTTTGATAAGACGTATTTGGAAATTTTTTATGCCTCATTGCCTTGTTGATACAGCACTTGAAGCATCACCAACAACCTATTAGGTAGTGGGCTAGAGGGGGTCTACGTGCACCTCCCCCCTAACACACACTACACACAGGGGATAACAAACCTGTATTTTTCGGAAGCCTAGGATCCCTAGAATAAGAAGTGGAATTTTAACAGAAAAAATATAGGGACTCAATAGCTGTTACGGTCATGTTTTAAAGGGTACCGCAAAATCACGATTTTGTGACCCACATGCATTTTTGTCCAATCTGTTTTCTGGTAAGTCATCTGCTGAGCTTAGTTTTTAACATGGCCAAGCTTATGTCTTAAGATGACATATTGTAATATGCAATATCTTCAACAGTTTTCATGAAATAAAACCAAAACTTACCCAATCCCCCAAATTTTATGTCGCAAATTACTGTCAAAACTAATCTTAAATTCTACCAAATATTCACCTTTACATAATACAAAGGGCAATGATTTGTATTAAATTTGTTTTATTTGCTACAGTAATATGATATGTTAGAAACTTGAAATGAACTTTTGACAGAAAAAATATTGGGATGCTGTACCTGTAACAGTCGTTAAGGGTACCACAAAATCACAGTATTGCCGACTCGAATACGTTTTTGTTAAAGCTGTCTTCTTGTAAGTCGTCTGCTGAGCTTATATTTTAACATAACCTGGTTAGTTGGGTAATATTAGAAAGGTAATTTATTATTCTTTGATATGGCATGTTGTAATATACAATATCTTCTTTTGTGTTCAGGAAATAAGACCAAAACTTACCCCAAACTCCTAAGTTCATATTGCAAATTTACTGTCACAGCTAATGTAAAATGTTACCAAACTTTTGCCTAGACATATGACTAAAAGGCAATGCTTTGTATAAAATCTGTTTTATTTGCTACAGGGACATGTCACAAATATGAAATAGAATTTTAACAGACAAAATATTTGGATTGAATGGCCGTTACTGTCATGATGTTTTGAAGGGTAAAGCCACAGTCTTGCCGACTCGTATGTGTTTTTGTTAAATGTGTCGTCTTGTAAGTCATCTGAGCTTACTTTCAACTATGGGCTACCATTGGAAAGATAATTTACTTTGCTTTAAAACTACATATTGTAATAGGCAGTATCTTCTCTATAGTTTTCATGAAATGGGACCAAACTTTACCCGATACCCCAAATTCGCAAACTTCATCTATAGTAAGTTCTTGAACAAATGTAGTTTGCAAATAAAACTAAGGGCTGGGGTAAGTGTTTTTGCTGTTTCATTACAACTTCAGATGATAATCCACTTTATGATATTCTAAAATAAAGAGTGATAAAAACTCTTTGTAATGATATTCTACAATCTGGGTTACGAATGAAATATAGGTTGGCAGACAAGTTTCATGGAAACTTGTTTAATAAAATTTGACGGGTTTCAGCAACATATATTCTGCTACCCTTCAAAACTAGATACTAACAGCTATTAAATAACAAAAATTATCCTGTTAATGGTATCTTTCATTGTTTGGATTTGTCTCTGAAAAAAAATGAAATAGGTTTCATACAAAGTTTTCTTTTTATAGAATTTATCTAAATTGAATGCTAGTTTTGACAGTAATTTGCGACATAAAACTTTGGGGTATGTTATCTTGTGTGTGAAGGGGAGGTGCAAGTAGACGCCCCCCCCCTCCTAACCCACGGCCTGATAGGTTGCTGGCGACGCTTGCTGTAACAGCAAGGTAAGGAGGCATAAAAAAATTCAAAATACGTCTTATCAAAAATTATTCACAGAAAAATGTTTAAAAAGTATATTTATAAAAATAGACAGTCATCAACAGTTGAAATTACTTTAAGGAGAAAATGACAATATAACTATATGGACACGTTTAAAGTCTTTTTTTAAAGCTGTGCATTAGTCCATTGCATACCAATAAAATGCTCATTCACTATATACCAGTATAGCAAAACTTGCAAGTTTAGTGACTGGAGATAATACTGCATGGTAAATACCGAATTTGGACATTTTCTTTCTTCTACAGCACATTGCAATTAGAAAACAATATCCATAAATCTGTTTGATTTGCTTCATTGGAACCATAGTTAGCATATTTTCTTCCGGTTAAAAATACTGAATTACCAGAAAACATCAATTCAAAGTCATCCAATTCTATGACGTCATATATTTACTAAAAACTTATGCATTTTAGACAGCTTTCTTAAACTATTAAGTATGTGGCATTTCAAGCCAGTTTACTTCATAAGAATGTTATACCCTCTACCCCGAGCCTTTGCGCACCCCATACCGATGATACACGCAATTAAAAAGTGACTACAGAGAAGTAGTGTATTGTTAAATATCTAATGTTAACACTTATTTTCTTGTTTAAAATGCAGGAATAAATAATTATAACACAAAAAGCTGTCAAAGTTTTGCTTCATAAAAAGTAAATCAGAATTGCTACATGGTATTTTAGGTATAAAATTCAAAATTGTCAAAAAAATTCATTTTAAAGTCGTCCTATTCTATGTACACAAATTTATTTTGCTAAAGTTGTGTTTCTCATAAAGAGCAGTATCTAAGCTTTCCAAAAATGTCACGTTTGTGTTATTTCATGCTAGTTTACTTAATGTAGGGGAGGATGTAGTACCCCTACCCATACCCATTTTTCGCCATTTTTCGCTACATGCTAATCAAAAACCAGTCCAGAGAGGTAGTGCATCCCAAAATATCCAATGTTAACATCTTTTTTCTGGTTCATTAGATCCTTAAGAACAAAAAAATACCCATGTTGTAGGTTTATGGGGTGCACGATGGGCCCCTCCAGCCAACGGACTAAAAGTAAGTCAAGCTGCTGATGGTGGTTACGTGAAATTTAGTCTACTTTCCAGTAACTTTTATATCCAATGGTAAAACTTTGTATGAGACAGAGAGACAAAAGCTAGACAATGTTTCTGCATTTATGTGTAACGAAAAATGAAATCACGCAATTCTCGGTTCCTTAAACATCATTATGCCACGAAAGTGAGCCATAAAAGTCTACTGTGGTCGACAATATTTTCAATATGGTGGATTGCTACGGGTTAAACACGCAAGACTACAGAAGCCAAACTAAAATTTTAGATGATAGTGGAATTTCGTACCAAAAATGCCCTAAAAAAGTTGAAATGATGCATAATTTTAGCTTGTTTCTCAAACTATCTGAACTTTTTGCCATGACAACGATTATATTAGCGATAAAAGTATTTATTTGACCACTATCTCAAACTCTTCATTGAGTCGTGAGAAGTCGACTTCTTACCCACAATGCATTGTAATATCATGCAGTTTGACCCCTTAGCGCAAGACAAAAGCTATTTTAAATGGTGAGATTTACCGTCTGAAACGACATAATCATCGTAACAGCAAAGTCCAACAGGAAGGGGGTTCAAACAACTGCGCCTTCTACGCCTACATAACAAAAACACGAAGAAGCGGTTTTACACAAAAATAATTTTTATTTTTTCTTTGTCAGCTGTGTACATTTGTGAAAAAGAATGACGTCACGCACACACAATTTTCACTTGAATCCCCAATATACAGTATCTTTGTTTTGCGCTTAGCATGACAACATGACCCATAGAAGTCCAACTTTGGCGGAAAAATTACCCTACCGTGGAATTTAAATGCAAAGCAGTCCGTACCTTTCTGCAACGCCCTCCCCTCCCTGTTCAAAACTAGGACCTTGGTTGAATGAAGTCGTTGACAAGAGCTTCATGTATATCTCTATAAATGCTACGGTAAACCATTTGATTTTCATTAGCGCAAGATGTCGGGTTTCTTGGCGAATGTTATACGAGGGAGTCTGCGCAAAAGGTGGAATGCTTTACAGTGTTTCACTCACTGAAAATTGACGGCACGCCACGCAAATATTTTCACGTGAGACGAACACTATGAAAAGACGTGGCGCTGTACGGTGACTTAAATCAAAACCAAATTTAAGCCATTTACAACAGACGTGAGTTCGTATGTCAGTGGGATAGTGTGAAAAATTTACAGAAAACACGTGGCAACAATAAATTCTCTATGTACAAAATTACACAATGCCTCTGACTTAAATACAGTACGGCTGCTCTTCCATAAACAGGTACAGAGAATATAAAAACACTGCTACCTATAGAATTCAGCCGAAACTAACGTAAACGAAACAAAAAATACAAACGCACGCCAGCCAAAATTGTCAATACCACAACGAGTGTTTGTAAAATACGATACCGACAAGTATTTATACCAATACAATCGAATATTTGACTTTTTCGCAGGTTACACTGGGTAAAACAAAACTCCTATAATCACTATAACACGGGGTATACACTAAAAGTGGTATGATGTACACAAATATGATAGATTATGACATCATAAATTTTCTATAGTAAAATTCTTTGGACGGACCAAGCTCACGAGGGTGGGCTTGATAAGGGCTCTGGTGTTACATTTTTTATGAAAAAAGTCACCAGTGACAAAATTTATATAAAACATTGAAACTTGCTGATGAAAAACACGAGTGGAAAATTACCTCTATGTCTCGAAAAAATACTTGAGTCACAAAAACGAATTCAAAGGTATAGGGCAAAAAAATAAAGTTTTGTGTTTGTGTCATTACTGTTAGAGCCATAATTATGCATCATTATATTTGAATCAGTTGTACTCTGACGTCGGTAAACCTCACAGCGCAATCTTTAAAAGTGAAAATATGGACAACTACACTAACATAAGTAATATACATTTGCCCAACATTGATATTGCTGTTGTTGTTGTTGAAATGCTAACGTATTCAGAGAAGAGGGTTTTTTGGTGTTGCGAAAGAAAATTGAACCTTGTCTTACTGTTTACATTCTTTACAATGTGCCAACATCTTCGGCGTTGATATACCCACAGAACGGCGTCACGGGCACCGTCCTGAACTCCGATCACGCTACGATCTCGCGTCATATTCACGGGGTATGCGAGAAGTGAGGGTAGTCTTAGTCGATGAAAATGGAGCAGAGCGGTGCGGCAGAGAGAGCAGCTGCAATATTCCAATTTAATGACAGTAGTTCACGTTCACATATGGTTTGCCTATTCCTAGACTGAAACACCACTCGTTTGATGACACTCTCTACGCCCTCCCCCTCACACACACACACGCAGAGAACGCCCTTGAACGACGGACCTTTCAGTCTAGATTACCTCCTTGAACTTTTCAATTGCCAAATTGCGCACCAGTCCTACGTAAACACATTGAAAATAACGTCACATTGAAAATAACGTCTTTTCTACATAATCATCGAAGTACACACAAAGCATGAAGTCCAAGTGTTCTGAAATTGACAGAGACGCATACTATGTACAAAGGGCAGTACGGCAAAAAAAAAATTCTGTACACCATGAATACAAATTATCATAAAAAATGACGCCTCGACTCATTTTCTAGCATAGCTCAAAGTTCAGCGATGAAAGCCTAACGATTTTTATACTAAATTATAACGCTAGGTAAAATATCTAATATGTACATCAAATTTACAGCCAAATTGTTACATTAGCATCATAAACACCCGCAAATCAAGTTTAGGTAGCTCCAATTCTGTTTTTTGCCGAGTCATCCACAAACTTTGATGAAATGAAGCAACAAATAAAATAAAATGACGTTTGGCGGCGACATCTAGCATAAACTAGCGTACATATGATGAAAATGTGGAACATTATTCTTGACTAGTTTTTGCTTTCAATCGATCTTTCACTCTGAATGAATGACGCGGCAAAAAATAAATAAATGGAGCCAAAACTAGATGGCAGGGCGCTCGAATTATGCATTAATTCAAAATGAGCTTTCCATTTGGAGAGGGCGAACGCGCAAAATGATTTGTGTGCGTTTTGGATGAAACGGGTCGTAGTCAAGGAATATAAAAACGTTAGATTTTGCAATTTTCAAATAAAATATTATTCTTCAAAATGTAATTCTCCGGTATTCCGTCTTCCATGTTCTACATTCAGCTAAGTTTCATTAAGTTTGCAAACACGAAGGACAATTTTCAAATGTCATAATTGCGTATGATTTTAACATTTCATGTTCCTAAACTTCGGAAGACTACTTTTGTTTCGGCGCACCTGTTCTTTTTAAAGAATATTCCCAAGGAACTGTCAGGATCGCGTTTGAAGATTTTGACGACTCGGGGAACCAAAGTTATACGGTAGTGGAAGAACGAAGACCTCCAAGAACCGGGAGTGAGGGGGGAGTGACGTCAGACGCCAGTAACAGGAGCCTAAGGAATGGCCAATCGATTAAAATCAGATATAGACTGCGGCGACGTCTATACTTACGCGGTACTCTCATGCTGTCGCCTCTCAGGCGACAGCAAGAGAATGCCGCGTACGTATAGACGTCGCCTTACTCTACATCTGATTTGAATTAGATTGGGGAATGGCCGACCCATATCATTAGCGGGTCTGGCAAGCAGAAAATAATTAGAGTGACGTAACCGTACGTCACGGTTTGACGACAGCTGGACGAAACGTGAGCGTGCGTAAAATCGTTTCTCCGTGTCCTTGCCAGCGATTGCGACCCATGCTAACAACGTTTCTCTCGTGCGTGATTGCTTTATAGCGTACAAGAAATCATGTAGAATGCCGTTGCTGTTGGTCTTGCGTGGTTCTCTCACACACAGTGGCAGATCAGATGCGCAATGGATTTGCCCTAAACATTATCAGAAGGAAGGCAACTTCGTTCATGCTTTTGCTACATTTAGTTTGCCTAATGTGATGATGCCGGGACAATGCGATAGCGGTCACGTTCCGCGTTCAGTCAGCAGCAAGCAAGGTTATTATCCCTCCTCCCCTTACTCTTCTTCCTCCTCCTCCTCCTCTTCCTCCCCTTCTGCCTCCTCAACTTCCTCCCCTATGCTCGGAAAACTCAACACAAGCGTCTTTTTGCTCTTTTGCTGCTGGTCAATGCAGTCGTCCAACCACTGGTTTATGAGCGCCGCCTTGGAGATTTCATCCGACTCGAAGCCAAGATTATCCGAAAAACCCACGGCATCATCACCGTTTTGCCGATCGCTGGGTTGTTCGGACTCACGATTCAGCGCCACCGTCAAGTCCGTCGAATCGACGATACGTCCGGCAAGAGTTTGCTGTCCTCCCGGAGTGTATTTCTTTATGATCGATTTTACGTCGAAGTGCACTTTGGGAGTCGCCGCCAACTCCAATTTGTCGTCGATTTCACTGTCTCTGTTTTTGGTCGGGGAGCCGAGTCGCGCGTCCGGTCGCCGGTGCAACTTCGCGCTCTTTGGTTTAGCGTTGGTGTTCAAGTAGTTCTCAAAAGCCACGGTGACTTTGTTGGTTTTCGTCAACTGAATCGGCACGAACTGAGGCGGGTCGGTCGCCTCTTCGTCACGGTTGGCGCAAAAAGTTCGAGGTCGCGGGCTCGTCCGCTGGGGTCGTCTGAGTCTCTCAAAATTGGAACGTGGGGTTGCTTTGCTGTGGGACTGAGTCGTGTAGGGTTTGTAGTAACTTCGCATGGAGGGAGGAGGCACATCCGGCATCCGTACTTCCTTACCGTTTATCAGGAAACGCCCCGGTGAAATTTCTTCAAGAAACGACTGTTCAGAATCGCTGCTGCAGCCGTCGTGCTTTGACAACGTTCTCTTGCGATCGATTTTCATTACGCTCTCATCCTCGCCATCCCGGGAGAGCTTTATCGACGTCACTATGAGATCTTCGCTACTGCAAACCGACCTCACAGATCGCGAAGTCGGGAAACTTGAAGAGCTGTTCCCGCCGCGCACCATCAAACTGAACCCACCTTGGCGAAATTCCTCAATCGGTAGACTATCGAAGGCGTAGTAATCTTCTGAACGACCCGTCTCGAGTTTCCCCCTGGCTGAATGTCTGAACCGTTCGCCGTCGGCCCTTTCTCCGTGATCGCCGGCGGAGAGATGGGATCCGTTGTGCAGTGCCTTGTGCATGCCGAACACGGCGAACCCTCTGATACCGTTCTTCTTCAGGTTGTCCCCGAGTTTAGGCAGCGCGGTCTGGTACGGCCGGGGCGTGCATGGCGGATGGTGGTAGCTCTTGTTGCCGACCCGGGACGGTTGCTTCATGGCTGCGTTACTGTTCGGGCTACCGGCGTGACTGTTATGGTTCCCTGCATGCCTCAACGCCACTCCCCCGCCGATGATACACAATGGCTTGTCTGAAATCAAGAAAGTAGTGAACAGCGTCAGAAAATGTGCGGTTTTTTACCAGTTCAACCAATCATTGCTTTTGACAAGCTAAGTCTAAACCCGACAGATTTGACATGGTGAAGTGTCGCTCACGGAAACACAATTCTCTGAAATTAAAGGCGAACATTTCCCAGTTTTCTGAAGAACAGCAGTATAACTGTCATCAATAACTCAACGTCAACGAATAATTGAAATCTTGATATTTCAAAAGATAGTACATATGCGCCTGGCACTACAAAGTGAACTGTTCTTTCTTGTTGAGTCGTACAGATCCCGGCCAACAGGAAACCCTGAGCACTCGCGAGCTGTATCCCAACATAGACTTTCGTACCTGAGGTTGCAGCTTATCATGAAAGCATCACGGTATTTTAACGGTGTCTGTGTCTCTTTACCTAAGTGCTAAATCATTTACTCGCGACGGGTGGAAAAAAGACATCTTAAATCCAGTCAAATTTCGAAATCGCCAGACTTGACAGCACGCGCGGTCGCAGAGCACCCTTCATGTGAAATTACCGAATACAGATATGGTATTTTTATAAAGAGTTGACGGTTCCCACAGAAACAGAAAATTCCCAGCATACTGATACATGATTGGTTGTCAAGAAACCCGTGACGAGTTGCCACCCCTTCTGATGCTGTGATACTTGAGATCCCGTATTCTATAGCTAATAAAGCTGTTTTGACATTTTCAATTTGTAATTTCGATAATTTCAATCTTAATAATGCGCAAGCCTTTAATTGGTTAACTGGAATAAAGCAGAAGGGAGATGCACGATATCCCACTTTTCATAGATTTCAGGATAACGGAACCAACTTTACATTCAATAGGTCAAGTTGTCGTTTTGAAGTGACCAATCACCTCCAGGTGATTTGAAATCTGAAATCTTTTGTTTAAAAATTCGCAGAGTAATTATAAAATCGTGCCTTTTGTGTTTTTTCCTTCTGCGCTTTACAAATGTAATATTCAATAAGGGCAACTCATAATCGGTTAACACATACTGTTTGACCCCATTGGTTTGACCCGACGCGCGCGTGTGTGCGTTCGTTCGATGGCAGCTTCACACAAGATTACAAGACCATGCTCTTAAAACAGACGGGTGCATGTACATTTTTGCTACTGAGTGAGATTTTAATAACGTTGATCATTTGGTTGCTCATCTTGTTCGGGGCAACTAAGTCGTCGTTCCTTCTGTATGGACGGACAAATTACCGTAACGGTTTCAGCTGTCGCAACTTCTTCATGAAGTTCTTCGCGTGTTGTGATGATAAATACCAGGCCGGTTACAGAATCCGCGCACACTACTTTCGGATACGCTAGTAATGCCAGGATTTTTTTGTAATAAAATTATGATATCACAATGGGTGCGTATAAATTTAATGTGTGATCTGAAACACAGATTTTTTTTATCTCCATGATGACCAGCTAATACTGCCTTTATTTCGCATTAATCAGGGGGTGGCTGATTTCAGCCAATCAGAATATAGATTGGCAGACTGTATCAAGCTACTAGAATAGCAGATAAATGACAAAGTTACACCCACTTTGACACTCTGCTTTGTAGTGTAAATCATAAATTGTATAATACAAAGCAAGGTATAGTTAACATCGGGTGATTTCAAAATTGTATCAGAAATTCAAGGAATTTCTTCTTCTAGCGAACCATTTAGGACCGGTCATTAAAAATAATAACTTTGATTCAAGGAATTCGACAAGTGGTACTTTCACACTATCTATGTAGAGTGGAACCTGGGAAAGAAATGATAACAATCAAGAAACATGTCACTGAGCGCCTAGCAACAAAATGCAACAAGCATTTTTAAAAAATGCTGTAGGTTGCAATCTGGCGTCAGTTCCGATCAAACGAACGATAAAGGGCGCGCGTCGGGTCAAACCAATGGGGTCAAACTCATATGCGAGAACCGATTGTGAGTTCGATTTATTGCATTTTCAATTGCAGAGTGTAGACGGGATAAACACAGTGTACACAATGTTATAGATACTCTGAGAATTATCAACCACAGATTTCAGATGTTACATCACCTGGACGCGATTGGTCACGCGAAAAACGACAACTTGACTTATTGAACTTGAAGCTCGATCCTGTTGCCTTAAAATCTACGAAAAGTGGGATATCTCGCATCTGCCTTCTGTTTTATTCCAGTTCAACGATTGAAATTGTCGAAATTACAAACGAAAGTATCAAAACAGGTTTATTAGAATACGGTAGACATTTCAAGTATCACAGCATCAGAAGGGGTGGGCGCAATTTGTCACGGATTTCAGATCTATCGACAGGGCAGCTTTTAAGTAATCAACTTCGTCACGGTAATTAAACTCTCATATTCATACTTTAAATAGTTTGATGAAATCTGACAACGGAATCGACCGGTAGTTCGGGATGCTATCAAATCTAAGTCTGGTTGTCAGTTATCTCATGAATGTGCGTCGCGATTCCTGCGAAGACAAGATCGGTTACTTTTGTCTAGTGTTCGAGGTCAGTCGACCTACCTAAAACTGTAGGATATACTTGGGCCATGCGGTGTGTGAATAATATCCCCTCGTCATCTGAGACAAAGTGCCACAAGTCCCCGGATCAGTACAACCCTCTGCGGGTGGACCATGCTGCTAACGCTGCAGGCGCTATAGTTGGACTTGTTTGCGGTCAAGTCGATGGAGTAAGACTTTTCTGTTGCCAGTCGGACAAACAGCAATCTGAGATTGTACATTCTTTCTTTCTCGTTTCAACGTGTTTTATGAAGATTCATTTTACAGTGCGGGGACGCACCTTCTCGGTACGAACTTTTCCGGGTTCACACCTGTTCTGACCACACGGCTTCATCCTACTCATATCCATCGTCGTGATCTGATACGTTCGAAGCATCCGGATTTATTTATCATCCAGCTATGACAAGATAAGTGCGAAATTTATGAAATGCCATTCTTATTTCGTCAGAGAGAAATAAGATACTCCTTTGAATCCCTCTGCAAGACAACAGGCGCTGCTAGCGACATTGTTTATATTTTCTGCGAACCTGTACAGTTCGCCTTGCCATTGCAAAAACACAAAAATCTAAATATAGTTTCCCCACAAATAAATTACAAATGAAATGAAACTATATGAATGCGATTAGCGATAAAGTAATTACAGTAACAATTTATGGTGCGTATATGGTTTTGGTTTTGGTTTTGTTGTTGTTGTTGTTGCTGTTTCCGGGGTTGTTTTTGTTTTTGGGGTTTGTTTTCCGCAAAATTTATGGCAATGACCAAAGTTTTCAAAATTGTTCCTTAAGCCTCGCTGCTTCTCCAAGAACATAGATTAAAAGTAAAACAAAAATAAAGAAAATGAGGAATTCATGGAAAAAGCAATGTGTGGAATTCGTGGGCAAAAGTAGGCTCTGCCAACTCCAAAACTGTGTATTTGACAACCCGTCATGAGATTTAACTCCTTATGGCGCTCTCTAGGGGAATTATTTGCCCACCTCCTTCTAATTGACACCTCTAACCGACATAGGTCAGATAGGTGCTTTAAGAGACCTGCACTATATTCTAGTGGCCGTTTTCCAGTTATTTCACACAAAATGTCCTCAAATCCTTGACATTAAGAATCACTAGGCTTCAATTCACCTTCATGCACTTAAGAAATTTCGCTGCTTTTCACGCGAAGCGTGCGATGGGCGTGCCCTGGTCGCGGACCACCATGACACCATGTTTTTGGCCCTTGTGTTACATAGCGCCCTCTATCCCGAAACAAGCTCAGTTCCAGTAAATAACGCAATGCTCTTGTTTTCCAGGTATTCGGTTCCGTAATGACTTATCGTGTTTCTTTCTGACCGTCTTCGGCAAAATATGTGGGCCTCGCGTAAACAGATTCGCGGCAATTCGCTACGTGTCGTTGGCAGGCGCCGCATTGAAAGAAGCTGCCATTTTACGGTTGGCGAGCTCTATCAACAAGCCAAGAGGTGTAATGTTACCGAGTGTCGAATAACTTCAGCACTTGCATACAAAATAGATCGTTCTCTCATCGTCGCCAGCACGGGTGTCGATTACACCCCTCTACCGCGAGCCAGAATCCCGCGAAAAAATCAGAGGCACTGCTTATCTCTTATTCTGGTCCATGTAAAGGAAAATCCCGTGACTCTTGCCGGGACGGCTGTTGACAAACGCCTACGTACGATTGTTTATCGAACGAGGATATTTTCGTGTGGGAGAAACATAGTGCGTAAGGTTTTCGAATATTCACAAGATCTTTCCTCGAAGTTTCTGCGTGTTTGAACATGTTGCAACGCCCCCTGGCGGCCGATGAGCTATGATACCAAAAATAAAGCAAAAAACCCTACTTATTCCAGATTGATAATCTGCAATGATCAAGTGACTGTAATATTGTTCACAGTTCCCCTCCCGCCAACCTCCCCCAATCAGAAATGAAAGTGTTTACTGCCTCGGTCCTGCAAATAAACCTCAGGTGTTACTGCTCAAAAACGACCGACAGGTCCGAAATGAATGGTGCTCATTTGACAAACAATCTTGGCACATCATTGTTTGGTGTGGTTTGGTTGGAAATCCCCCGATTTGACTAAGTTTCGTCTACAAGATCCATGTATCAATACATGTGTGGGTTGACTATCACTCGAGGGTAAACTCCATCCCTCTTTTAGTGTTTACAGCTGTTATCTAAAAAAACATATTTGTAAATGCAAGCCTAGCATTATTGTGTCCAATTTTCATATCTTTTGAAAACCGATTAGATGGGTCCAGCTTCGAAGTCAAAATTTAGACATTATATTTCCCTTCAAACAGCAGACTGTTTAGACATGGGTGCAATGCCCTTACGCCCATGGGCAGGTTTCTCCGGACGGAAGTTTCCATAGATGGAATGTTCATCCAGATTATTTTTCCCGCTATATAGCTTTGGAGAGAAGTTTAAGATAGACACTGAAACAGTTCGGGTTATTGGCATGAGATAAGGTGAGCTAATGGGGAATTTGAAAGTTCTTGGTACTAGTCTCGTCTAACCTTGTTGGTCTGTTTGTTTGTATGTTTGTTTGTTTGTTTGTTTGTTTGTTTGTTTGTTTGTTTGTTTACCTGTGTAAATGAAATACGATTCTCGCCGACATGACTGTGACGAGCGCAAATGTACAGATGTAATAAACTGCAGAATAGACTCAGCGACTGATTTAACATCTCTTTAGGAATCATTGACCTACTGGAGGGATACTGAAATGAGAGAAAGCGCAGACGAATACAATATTTTGACAGATTATCAGTGTGTTCATTCTATTTTAGACTATGACAAAGATTTTTGACTGTCATTAATCAATATATGAACGGCTTGTAACGATAAGCCACTCGTATTTTAACGTTGTTGTCAAACTTTCTGGAGTAAATAGTACTTTCTTGAAACACCGTGTCAGGCCACAGACAAGGAGTGGTCCAGGCATAGTGTGATTGCAGGCGTTCTGCACAAACGGGGCAATTTTGTCACCGTTCACGTGGCATGGTCACTCCCTAAGACCGATGTCAATACCGACGACAGGTCACCTCGCACTTGAGCTATGTGACGCTTTTGTGAGCAAGGTTAGAATGCTTGATATGAGTATCAAAGTTAAGTGCCGAGTGTAAATTCCTTCGTCTTAAAATGTTGTTTATCCTCCAGACAAACTTGTCACATGAGGTCAAAGCGCTTGGTAAAAATGTTCGTGCAATGGCCGCTATTGGTATAGCATCAAAATCCATTGGCCGTTCAACTGACCCACTCAGACACTAATCACTTGACTCTTGTGAAAGCTGGCTTGAAACGCAAACTAACAGCCCCATCATTAGCTGCAAGTTTTTTGTACTTTTTTTCAACCTATTTATTGTGCTTGTAAAATCCTGTTACTTGTTCTCCTCCGGATTATGACGTAGAAAATGCCAATCATTCAAAAAGCAGCCTGCGTGTGATAATTTTTAATGTCACTGTTTATTGCTGAATTCTAAACCAACTCGAGAAGAGAGATTGAGTGTTTTATGAACCAAGAACAATACATTATCGCATTATCAAAAGTTAAAGCTATCCTCAATTTAAGTTGAGGTAAAGTCACTGAGGTGCTCTTTTTTACTGTGAGAGTAAACTTTTGGTTTGCAATGATCAAAGCGTGGGACCACCTGTTGATATCAGTAATGAGAAACGTCAGCGTGTCGCCTTGAATTGTACATTTATGCAAATATATAACATATAGTGTATATATATATATATATATATATATATATATATATATATATATATATATATATATATATAAATGAAATAACTAAAATAATGTGTTTTCGAAAGTTAAAGTCAAACAAATCCAGTTGAAGGGGCGGATATATAATGCATAACATATATTGACATTGTAAACGGATATGTGCAAGCTTCTATATACTTCGCCGCAAAGCGAGTTGAAGATCGCGAGGAGTGTTTGGAATTTTTGGGTGTTTCAAGCTCTCCACAGCCTTCGAAACTCGGAAACACATTTATCACGTTCCATATCACAGGCGCGACTTACCATAAGTTCGCTAATGGATCCGTGGGGGTATTACTCGTCAGCACAAGGATTTGCCGTGTGTTGACAAATAGATTTGAACGCCATCAGTTGGCCCTAACGGCCAATTAACCGATTATTTTAAGCTTGGCGATTCCACTTGTATTGACATCGGGCGCGTTCGCGCGTACTCCCTTTCGGGTGCCAATATAATCACAAATTATGGTAATGGACGCTGAGCTGCCTGTGCAAGCGCGTCACTGCCCGTCAAGCCGAATGACATTTAATTAATGGGTCTCTCTATCTGTACTCTTTGCAGAATCGTGTAATTGCAAAGAAATGAAGAGTGTCGAATAAATTGCTGTTTCTCTCTTTCCGCTGCTAAGCAAACCCGTTTCGGCGGAATTGAATATGACAATGACAAATTTACAAAGCATCCATGCTTGATGCAAAGTGCTACTGTACTGACTAAATAAAGGCAGACAGAAGGTATATTCCTGCGCACTGTAAATAATCTAGAACCCTCTCACATCCCAGTTACACAAATACTTACTCAATTCAACGCAGAAGAGGTTTGCTCGGTAAACCTAGCAAGAAAATGTGTTTTCCTTTACCAATCGTAAAACTCACCATGAGTCAACTGAGAAAAGTGCGTGCGCGTTTCAAGTGTACCGCAAACGTTGAAATCGATGCCTCTTCTAGCAGTAGCGGCCTTTGTGCGGCGGGTCTTTGCGATGGCCCGGGCTGGCCGGCTCTCTGCTCAGCCTGCGTTACATGGTGGACTGTCCCGTCCCGCGACATAGAATGCAATGCCAGCACTGACACGTATTGGAAACGGTTTCTCTCTCTCCTCTTGACCAACACCCAAAGACCGATCGATAATTTACTGATAATTAATCGAGCAGCACGCCTCAATATTTGTGCGCCACGTCATCGAGAATTTGGGCAAGAAAAGGGAAGAAAATTTTTTTTAATCTCTCTGACCGTCACAAAGTACTGAAATTCAGCGTTCCAGATAGCGGCAGAACGTATGAGTCATCATTTTAGTGATTGGAAAAAAGGTTAATATCGTTGCCTGGTTTATAATACACTACAGTAGCAGTTCATAAAATTCCCAGCTGAGAGCGATAAACCTCCTTCAAATCTTGCGAGAGAAATTTACACAGGTGACGAAAATTGTCGTTTTATCAGGGCCGCGCGAAGAACAATACATCGTTGGTGGCATTCCTCGGTCGTACGGCGCTCAGGTATGGCGCTTTCTAGTCGATACATCAGTCAGCAACAGCGAAAACATCTCACATTTTTGCAGGCTTTTATGTAAACGAACAAATAAAGAAATAACAAATACATTAAAGCGCGGGCAAACACGGGCCGGTTTACACGTCCTAATGTTCAAGTGTCATGAAAAAACGGCAATTATTTATGATACCGAGTGTTTTCTTTGTTATGCTCAAGTCTAGTGACGGGTAAAGGGCAAATATTTCTGACGGCCAACTGTGGACTCGGTCACACCTTTTTTTCGAGCTTCGCAACGACTCACAAGGATAAAATGCGACGCTTTAAAGTGGTCAACATGGTTTTTAATGCTTCATTGGTCTTCTGTTATCGATTTGCGTCAGAGTGGAAGCTGACATCGATCGGCGAGCCTCAACCCGGACGCAGACGACACAAGAGTGAGCGGCCTCGCTGACAAGCGTATTGTTTACTTGTTGCCTCCCGAGAATGAAAATCTGGATAAATAATAAACAATCTAGAGACTTCTAGATCGAGTTTTGCATTTCAGAATTCGTTCGCGTTTCGTATCGATTAAGTTCGATTCGATGTTTTTTCACTGGTCAGAAAGAGTTGTAGTGTACACCAAACAAACTGTCGGAGACCTCTCCAACCGTTGACACAAACAATAGGTGCGGGGTCGTCAAAGTGCGCTAAAACATTCTCTCGATTTGTCGTCTGGCCTTATTCTGCTTGGACAGATATTTTGCGCGGGTAATCATCAATCTGAACTTTGGCGCCAAGGCAATTGTTCTTGTCAGCGTCACGGTGGGGGCTTATTGTGTCAGCGCCGAGTTATGATACGTAAACAATATCGATCGAATAATGTGATATCTCCCCGTTCCACAAGTTGTCGTCAAAAAAAAGCACTACAGATTCGTCTTAATCGGCTAATTTATAAAATATCATGCGATTTCGGCTTGCATATTAGTCATAAAAAGTGTCATCTCTGAAGTGTCAAGCGTTACATCTCTAGGCCTTTGGCGTCGCTGGTTGCCGTAGTAACGCGCAGCTGTTTGGCCTTCGACGTAATCTGCGCGATTTCTTTCGTCACGCCTGAAGTATCTCGCTACTTCCACTGAGAGAAAGAAAGTTTTCCGAGAACGATTGCTCGGATGAAAAATATTTGAGTTTTAGTCTTATCAATGTCAACTGACTGCTCATTGTTAAAACACCAAGTGTATAGGGGTCAAGCAAGACATGATATAGCAATGTCATGATCTTATACTGAGATGATTTAACGGTCGCTTCAAGTTCACTGTAGCACTTCGTCAAAAACTGTGTTACCGATGATCTGAAGCAGGAACCGCGAGTAAAGCGACCAAAAGCCGCAAACTGCCACATAGACGGTTCACATAGACAGCATTACGCAGAAACAAACACCCCCTGCCAATCCCCTCCCAACCAAGTTTCTTACTCCGGAGACTAAAATTAAACAGGGAAATTTTTCATCGAAAGGCTGACGAGACTGACAGATTTTTACATCAAATGAAATTCCTTTTTTTTGGGGGGGGGACTTTTACTGAATAGCAGGGAATAGGTTTATACGACTTCATTTAAATGTTGGCCAGCGCAGTTATGGGCGCGCATCATGGGCGGAGGTAAATCTCGGGCCATCCACAGCTAGGTCTCAGGTTAAATACTGTTTTATAGACCCGATGGCTATAATTTCAATGGAGGACTCACTTATCGAGACTTTTAAGTAGTTCTGACAAAAGAAGCGATTAATATATAACATTTTATTTCGTTGACCTCCTTTCTGTTGTCGAGTCACGTGGTTCTAATTGTGCGCGACTTATATTCTCTGTGGAGTATCTGGTATTCAGACGATCATGGGCTGATCTGGGCCAGTCGAGTGGATTTTTCGTACACCAAGGACCTTGAATAATCGTTTCGTTTAAACTATTCTACTGTGTCAAAATCTGTTATTCTTTAATGAGTGATTTTGCGGGTTTTTTCCCCTGTCGGTGACTCATGATATCTCGGTATACTGCTTTTGCATTGCAACGCAAGAGGCCGTGGTATATGTTTACACGCTCACTGAGGCCGTAGACGCGTGCCCTCCCGTAACTTATGCCGCCGATCGAACACAAGGCTTCGAATCCATTACCGTCACCTCCTTGAGACACGCTCATAAATCTGTCAGTCTGATCATACCTCCACCGCTTTAAAATCAGGCGAGGGTTTGACGTCGACACAACATTTTTCGGGGTTTATTTATTTCGCGCCACACCAAGCGTATGTCGCCGGTTTCAAGGCTTTGCGTTGTGTTGTTGATTTTCACCGCCATGACAGTGCCCATCACGACTTGATTTTTTTGTTCGGTGTTAAAATTTTGTGCTCGACAATTGTCTTTTCTGGAATTTGACCCGACGTTGGTGCGATGCCAGACTTCCAGGTTGCATAATTTATAAATTTATGCGCATTGTAAATGCGTTATCGATCGCGTTTGTGAGTGATGTGGAATGCTAAAGAAACACTAACTGGAAAACAATGGCCATCGGTACTTTTTATATTGGGAAACTCAAAAATGCTGATGTTGTTGTTATTTCGTTCTCAACGGCATATTTTTTCTGGCCACTCTTTGTTAAGTCATCATGTTTGATAGTTTGTGCTCTGAAGGGATAAAGAATAGTACATACATATATTCTCTGCATAAACCACATGCAAACTATTGATACTGTCATGATTGTGGGCTCAAGCTTTTCTTAAAAACTATCCACTGTTGATTGACCAATCAGAGTGCTCAATTCAGGGTGTTTTATTTACTCGTAAAGCCCTGGTCACCAAATTCCAGAAACGAATGACAGCGCCGTAGTAAAGTACTGTCCAATCAAAAGTGAACATGTCATATTCTGTAGACATCTGGTACGTTTTAATATTCAAATTTGGTAATACAGCGGAAACCAGCTGCAACACAAAATCTGCTGTGCCCTAGGGCATTTATATAATGTGCCCTAGGGCATTTATAGGATGTTCCATTACATTGGAAGGCTATTTCACAAATAAAAGTTTTAATTCATATCCTAAACATGTTACATTGACAAAGGGGACGGTTGACGTAAATACATTGAAAACGAAAATATATCAGTTAGGGGCGATAGTTTTTAAGTCGGATAAAACCCTCATACTCGGGCTCTTCTGGTATATAAAGTCCAACCCTACGATAAAATGTCTCGGCCTGCGGCCTCGACATTTTATCGTTGGGTTGGACTTTATATACCAGAAGAGCCCTCGTACTCAGGCTTTATCCTTTTCTTATATTTCACAGAATCCCGAGGAGTGCCTCATAGAACACTGTTCTGAAAGAACAGAGATTTATATTGACCAGAAATAAGTCGACTAGATCAGGTATCTATCGTGAAAGAGTCACGTAGCTAAATGTCCTCTCCTACGGAACGCAAACACTCATTTTCTGGCTTTTACATTGTGGTCTCCATACTTCGGTGACTTTGCTGAAAACATCAACACAACACTGTGGGGAATAAATTCCAGACACAAATTTCATTGTCATAACGTGTTGGCCTGGTTCAAAGTTTGTACAAGGCGACTATTGTAATGATAAGCATTGTTTAAAAAAAACTATAGGCAGCAAAAAGCTGACGAATTTCTCTGTGAGGCTTGACGAGTGCCACTGAAATTGTTGTTCATCTTTTCCGGACTTCCAGTACCCATTTTTTGTCCACAATGGTTTCAGATTTGTCAAATAAAGACAGTTCATTTTTTGTTCACAAAACCCTACATGGAACATTTAAGTTCGTTTCTGCATAAGTCACACTTTTCAGGTTCAGTGGTTTTTGGATAACACCGGATGATAACGCTGACATCAGAGGCTGTGGCGTTATTTAAAAAAAATATTATCGCTATAGTTGAATATCGATTAAACTATCAACAAGCTCATGCCCTGACCGAGCACGAAAGACTGAAAATATGGGGAGTCGTATCCACAGGTTGGACAATATTATCGGTTTTGGTATCCACACATACACAACATAGATAACGCGTCTTGGTCTGTCTACTCGCAATCTTAATCAGCCTCCCCAACCCTCTCAAATACTAGCAAAATTGACAAAAAAATCGGAAATTTCGCCGATATAATTCAATTCTCACGAAACTTTTTTCGCTTCATTGGCTTCATCGACGTACAACATTTGGCGTTACGGTGTAAGAAAACGAGGAAAAAAGTTATAAACACTCACTTTTTAGCGGAACACGAATAGTGGCAATCAGTGAGCTGAGCCCGAGGCGATGAAAACGTCAAAAATGTTTGAACGAGCATATATGAATTATTAATTGAGCGGAATGTACACTAAATGTACAGTGAAAAAAATAACCTGCTAAAAAGGAAACCATTTTGTGGTACAGTTTCGTTCGGCGAACCAGCAAGCCTCATCTTACCTTTTTTGCCCACAGCACTTCCCCCGTCAAACCCGACAGTAGCTGGCACCGCCACCGAATCGTCCGCTTTTGTTATCATGTCTGTTGGTCGAGTTTCTGTTATCGTGCCTTATTGAGAGAAACAATCGCGTGTTCGGCTGCCCATGCTCATTTCTTCCTTTCGACGACGTCACCTGTGAAAATTAAAAGCATTACGCACAGTGGTTTGAGAGATCATTCCGATCACTGCAAATTAGATATTGATCATTTTCAAACTACGTGATCTGTGACGAAACGGCGGTCAGCGAGACGGCTCGCTCGCGACGGCCCTCAACGCCAACACACGCTGACTTTACAGTCCAAGCTCGGTGTAATAAACCAGAACAACGATAACTCCACGACTCGACCACAACCTAGACGCTAAACCATGTGGCAGCGTGTGGACCGACAGTCCTTGCTTCACCGTGCCGGACCTGAAACCCGCCACGGTCCATCCGCAAGGTCTTCTAGGTCGGCGCAAGGCGGTCAACGCCTGCCGTGCCGAGTTAGCTTACATTTAGCCAGCTAAGCGTTACGTACCCCACTTCTTCACTGACACGAAATTTTCACGCTGTTACATTCAACGAAGGATACTTCAAGATCCGTACACTCACCGCTACACTGTCTCCAGCCTCCCTACGCGATAGAGCACAAATGAGTTTCGGAGCTGAGATAATTTACTTCGGCAAAACAGACTCCAAAAAGTGCCTGTTCATCGCCAATCTGTCGTCCATATTACGTGTAGCCGTGTGGTCACCGATAATCGCTGGAAAAGTTTCGATTTTCTACAACACTTGAACAGTGCACGCTTTCTGCGCAGGCCCAGAACAGGTGTTCAATTACCTCCTGGGTTTTTCAGCGCAGCGGCCATTGTCTACCTGATACACATGCTCACGCCGTCACCATGGCGACGCTGACACTTTAGCCGTAAAAACGCTAGTTCGGGCCGGTCGACGCACACTTGCCGGAGGAATTCGACTCGCTGTGCGTGGAAATACTACCCGTACCCTTTGTCGATTGTTCGTATACAAAATGTACAGCATTTGATTCAGTCTTGGCAACGCACAATTTAGACAAGGTCCCCGGTTTTTTTTATGGGGCCCATTTTCTCGTCTGTCCCCTGATCAACGATTGTATTACTTCACCCAGTAGATACTCTTCTGCGACAAAGCCAAGTTTGACCCGAGGACAGAGAAATCACAATTGCCGGCCATAAGAAACGCAAAGGCACGTACACTGACGCACCTAGCAGTTGTCTTCCGCCCCCGGGCCGTGGCATTTTCAAAGGATCGATAAAGTTTGTTGTTGCTTTCTTTAGAAAAGGGTTCGTTGGGTCTCTCGCTCTACAAGTCGCTCACCCATCCCAGTCGATAGTCTCTCTCCTTCCTCAAGTACAGGGTACTTTTGGCCAGGTACAAAATCATTGTTTATAGTTTTATTTTTTATTGGTCGCCGTGTAAATAAGCCTCCTCGATTTTCCATTATTTTAGGTAAGAAACTCTCTCTCTCTCTCTCTCTCTCTCTCTCTCTCTCTCTCTCTCTCTCTCTCTCTCTCTCTGTAAGATAGTAACCGACTATACCGATGTACAACCCATTAAAATTGACGCGTCACCTGAGATCAAGACCAGCAGTATTATAAACCAAGTGTCGAGAACATGAAGCGATATGATACACCATACCATCCTCCGCTAGGTAAGCTTGGACTTTGGTACCTTCTTCTGAACTACAACTCGGAAAAATCCCTCCGTGTACCGATACACCTGCAGCATCGCGGAACACCGGCTCGGTCGTCCACGCTGAACGCTCGGGTACACACTGCCTAGCAACGTCCCCGTCGCAACAATGCGTCCCGCGAAATAGAGTGATCACATCTTGTGTACACAATCACAAGAAAGAAAAGTGGCAACAGCTCAAAGGGGACTATCGGTGCAAACACACGAATAATGCAAAATGGAGTTTTTTTGCGATAATGAGGCGACATAGTGACTTCTGTCGTGAACTGGCGGTGGTAAATGGGCTGCAAATAATAGACTAGCGATGGTGCATTTCAAAGGCGGCCTAATTGAACCCATCTCGATAAGAACATGCCGTAGGGTAAGAACAACAGCATAACAAACTGGGGGCCGGACGCGTAAACACAGACATATAATCTGTCTGTATACACATAGGGTCTTTCTTAATTCATTTAATGTTGGGGTTTTTATGCAATATTATTAATGACAGTTAGAAGCCGACACGAGACATCCACACAGAGCAAAAGTCGGCGACGCCTTACAGAAAAACTAAGGAATGCGTCCGATGAAGTATAGAGAAACTACACTAAATTCTTTGCATCGTCGAACAAGAATAAGTTTGGACAACCAGTCAATTATCCATGGTACCTGCCCCAATCACCAGCTTCGAATCGTAATGATATAGACACTATCACAGCTATAGCCCCTCGCTAACTACTGTACCACATTATAAACGGCTTGTGTCGCCAGTTTAGCGACAGTCTGTGATATGACGTAGCTCGAAACAGTGTTGCGATTGGGAATTATATGACTGTATCAAACCCTTAAATTCGGTAAATAGAAAATTAATTTTCAAACAGCAGCTTTAAATCTTCATTTCAGTAAAATCAGTTTTAAAAAGTGGGGGGGGGGGGGGTAGAGTCACAAATTTGAAATTGGGCTTAAATGAGCAGAGGAAAAGTAAGCCAATTACCACTGAAGCAATTTACATTTGATTTCCACGTGAGCACTCATCTGGGACGGCGAAATGCGTTGTATATTTACCAAAAAACAAACATTTACACAGCTTTATGAGCGACAGAGATTTGCGCCATAAAAGTTTGGGCGGGAATACTATATATCGTGGTCATAAAACGATGACGCCCTCTAACATGTTCGGGTCAGCGTATCAATTTAAGTAATGCATGTACGTTCACCGCTGGCAGTTGGCAAAAGGAACTTCACACCGTGACGCGATATCTAAAATTATTCAGTTTAAATCCAAATTATGGACGACTGAGAACCTACAGACCTTTCTGAAGACGTAAGGCGGTTATTACAGCATATCATGAACCGAATAATGCCATGCATGCACATGGACACGATTCCTTATTCACTTTTATCATAGACCCTCCAGCGAGAGTCTATGTGTTTTATCTTCATTGAACTCGCCCGCATAACATTGTGGTGACTAAACAGCAAAGCTATACAAATGAAAAATACGGGACGTGAAATGAACGCCATTCTCTGTTCAGTCTAATTCTGCAACTGCAGTACTAGTAAGGTAGTGCAAATTAGATACGACGTATTTCGCGGGGAAGGGGGGCATTTGCGAGTTCTCCAACTCTGCCACATTTTCGTGTCGTCCAGATCTCTTTAGCGGATGTGACTAGTATTTTAAATAATTCGCTCCTCGAAAATGGAAGGCTTGAACTTTCTCTCAAATTTAAACTTAGCAAACTTTCACCCGTCCTCTTTCAAAATCAAGAATGAAAATCCGGGGTCGGCGTACAAATTTTTGGTGCCAGAGAAACAAACTTCCCAACATTTACCGATGACCTTTAATTTAAAATGGCCGCCATCCTCTTGTTATCTCTAACTTCTAAGGGGAAAATTAACTTTTCGATTATCATTTCACAAAAATAAACTAGTTGAAAACATCATGTACTCCATAAGCTTCAAAATGAGTCACACCCCCAACAAAGAGCCAGGCCAAAAGAATATTACAAAATTTTGAGTCCAAATATCTGTCCCAGAGGAACATATAGCTCAAAAAGATGTTTTTATCAGTCCATCATCCAAGGGGCGTTGTACAATCGCAGGATGAGGTACACATCGTGGCATTTGAGATAGAGAGAGCCCTGCGATGTTAACAGGTGGTCACTTGATTGTATTTGAGCTGTAAATATTAACCCACTTCCAAGAATCTGCTGCAAGATTATCTGTTGTCCGACAATGCAATGTCCTAATTCTTTTAAATGGGACTGGGTACATCATCTGAAGATCTTTTATAACGTTACCTTTGTAATCATAATGAAAAGAAGCTGTTTCGCAACTGAACATACTATGGACTATAGCACTTTGCCCAACCAAACTATCAGAGAATCAATTTAAGATTATTTCTTTCTGGGGTTAATTACAAATATCAGATTTTCGCATCTTATGGTGATCTAGTTATGAGCAGACAGGGATGTAGGTGTTGCTTTGAGTACAGTCGACCCTCCCCTCCTTCATAAAGGGGCCGTGCTTTCAAGTTTAGATATCAAGGAACATGCAGTATTGTCAACTTTCGGGATGACACGGGCCTTTTTAGTTCTGGTTTAATTATTGTCAGTCACTCATTCGAAAATCGCTCCCTTCGTCTGTGTTCCGCACTGCACTATGTCTTGTCCGCCAGAAAATTTCTTGGCGGGAAAACGTTTACTTGGATGGGGGAGTACGTAAGCGTTCCGCATAATCGAACGTTGTCAGAATGTTACATGCAAATTGGGAGTGGGTGCGTGGCCGGAGGCACAATCCCCAGGGTTCACCCATCATCGACATAACTGCTAAAATTTGCATATAGCGCTCACATCCCTGTTGGTCAGCACGATTTTGATCATGAAACCGTGACGACAAGTGAGCATTTCCCGCCTTTAGAACCGAAGGAGATCTCGTATGCTACTGTCACAAATTTTTGAAGTATGTCAATGTGGTCTCCGTCAGCATGAAGGCCAAGCAGTATGCTTTACCTTGTATGTAATATCAACCTACTGATCTGTCGTGTCCCAGGCATCTGTCAAGGGTGGGGGTGCTGTCTCGATCAGGGTCAAGGATGTATTTGACATGTATTATCACTTCAAATCATGTCAATCGAGCGCCTACTCGAACTATTGCCACGAAGGCTGAGTGGGCAGCGCAGTTTAGACACGTGTCTGCTAAAATTTGGCCGGAAGCGTTTTGCGTGCAGGTACAGGCCCGCACCACCATCATATCAAAAGACAAAGGACATGCTAAAAGATGCAGTGGACGAAAGTGCACACGCTTTTCAACTTACTGGCGACTACTGGCGACTGCAGTTTAAAAAAAAACTCTACCACCGTTCAGCATTACTTTTTTCTTGCCCCTCACCCTATTTTTAGCGTTTCATTTGATCTGTGTAGCCTGACAATATATTGGTTCAACTAATTCTTTGCAGGTATTAAAAGTAGCAAGATGTTAAAGAAAGCATCAGATGGACGCAAGTGACGGGACATTGCAAGACCTCCGCCGCGTTGTACCTGAGGCTCACCCCGGCGACCCAGAGTGAAAATACAAGATCTACACTTTATTTGCTTTTTATTCGTCTACCAATGTAAGATGGGAGAGTCGGTTTACGTAAACAGGGACCTGCCTAAAGCAACAACTGCGCGCATTCTTTCGCACTAAAACGCGATGTTTTGACGCGAAGAACGTAAATTTCACCAGTCTTTGGTCAACAAACCGATAAGTCCGTTGAACTTATTCAATTGCCGATTTTCCATCCTAAAATGCAAATTTACTGATTTTGTAAAGTGCAAAACTGGTGGATGTGGCTCATAGATGGGTGGACAATGCTCAAATACCCAAATTGAAATCATGTTTCTAAGATTTCATTTCTGCTGGGTGCCCAACTGCAAGTACATGTAAATTTGCATGAAACCTTGAAAACAGTAAGAAGTGCGAAACAAACTTTAGCACAAACGTTCCTCTTTGTGCGTAAAGTGTTGCTTAGAGGTTGGCAAAATGAAATGTAGAGCTTGCCTGGATTTTCATAGCCGCAGGCGAATTCTCAGATTTTCAAGCACGTTTAGCCTGCAAAATGCAATGAACGAGAAAATGACGCAAATGTCTGCACCTGTGCAAAATATTGAAATGGCGCGCGCTTTCGCACGCATTTGCAAAAAGGACGCGCAAAAAATACTTTTACAGTCAGACGATAAGGAAAGTTCGGTACATACCGGTCGTATGCCCACCCAGATGCACCAGTGCATCATCGATGGCTTTTGGACTCTTCTCACATTGTAAACGCGTTCTTTCCGCAGTTAACCAGATAATGAAGATAGCAACCTGTACAGCAGAGTGCTCTAGAGATAGGTGTAATGAGAGACCTGTGGACATGGGAGCTATATAGGCCCCATCTTCAGGCATGCATAACGAAGCACGGGGAACATGCTGTGACATAGGTTTCTTGTCTACTTTCGCGGTTTTTTTTTTCTCCCAGAGAAATGACACGGGTACTGCCTTTATCTCCTTGCTTCTTGTCTTGTATTCAAATTACATGCTAATAAAAGTGAATCATGCTTTCAAAAAGAAAGAAAGAAAGAAAGAAAGCCCTGGCTAGAAAGGGGAATGGATAAAGATGGGCTGCGAGGTACAGCGAACATGTCAGGTGCGATACTCTGCGTGTCTGTGCAGCAAACACTGTTGTGTGCATGTTTTTGGATAGCCGCTCCCCGTGATTCGAAATAAGTAATGCAAAGCCCACATATCAAAAAACATGGTGAATGAATATTTTTTGTTCCTTGAAATGATAGAAAAAGGCCTCGTTCACATCAAACGAGACAGAAATAAAAGAATGCCAACGACTATTACTATCTGCCACAAGCTATGATTATGTGTGCTGTCTGTGAGCGATGGACGTGCGCGGATATTTTACTGTGCGACCTCTACAGTCTGCGTTCACTTCAAGAAGGCATCTTTGAGCGCTAGCCAGAGAATATGCCGGGATGCAATCTTTCTTTCACATTGACAGTTCAAAACAAGACTTTTGAGGGTTGTAGAAACCAACCTCTGTGTGGTATGACATCATTGTCGTGCGCGTGGGCGAAAGCGATTCGGAAAAACCCCCCACAGAAACCGGGAGGTTGTATGTCGGCGAGAACAATGGCTTCATAAGAACTCGCTGTCAATGATACAGGGTGTGTGAGTTCGCTTTAAGGTGCATTGGTGATAATAAAAGCGTATAAGTTTTTACAACGTATTAGGCCCGAAACACGGTCAGGGAGTCAACCAGTCCGGCGCATTATTTCGTCAAAATTCAATCGACAGAAACACGGTAAGTTCAACTATCCATGACGTTTAGGTTCACGTGAGATATCGCGCCTGACCTAACCTGCAACCCCGACCCTATATAGCGCACAGTAACACCTTCCCGTACTGCAAGATTTTCGCTGTGCCAGTTCGGTGTGAAAATAGCCATAAGGGTATTGTTTTGTTGAACCGGGAATATCGCCAGAGTGGTGCAAAAAAATTAAAGCGAAACTAGAACTTGGAACACCAGCCCGAATCTTGCCAGCTGCAAGTGGCGCGGAACCCGAGTTTTATCGAGGTATACTTGATTACCAGTCACTGTTTCTACACGCTTTGTGCAAATTTTACAAACGTTGTCACCCATTATGGCGGCAATGCTGTTTATGAAGATGGACATGCGTTTGAGATAAGAGTTCCAATAAACGAGATTTTAATGAACTTGGCATATCAGCAAAAAAAGTTACGGGTATATTATCTACAAGGCCGCGGTAAAATTAACGAGTACTTTGAACCCTTTAACCCGGGAGGCTAACTTGTGTGGCTCCATGAACAATAGAGTTTTATCATTTTCGACAAAAGACCAAAAAGTGTACAATATACAGCTCAGGCGCTGAGCCTCACGAGGGAACATATTCAAACTTTTTCACCATTGTCAATGTGCAACCATCACGGAACAAAGAAACCGGACTGGCGAACCATATGACTCAAAGTAAGTTAGATTGTAGGAGATCCGGCCATACAAGAGGGGGCGGCATGTGGACAGTGTCGCAATAAAGGAAAGTCTGGCTGGTGCTATTATGACATAAGTCGCGAAAACAGACAGGTGGCCAATTTTGTTTTGTCCTCAAACATTTAAAATGGCGGTGACACAGGTGTGGTCGCACTGTGTCGTAGAGGTCTCGCTCAAAACAAAATGATACAAATTTTTCCCGCCAAGCTGAAATTTAGGCGGTCGGAAAACTTTTCTGTCGGTATGTAGCCATATGGTTGTAAACACTACTCTCACAGGAAGATTAACGATGGCCGTTACCGCTGACTGAGCAATCTACCTGGTACAAGTCGCGGTGCGTTCTATCTGACGTCGCGCCTGTAAACTGCAAGAGAAAGGGTCATTCTATGTGGCTTTTGCTCACTCATTCTTTACCATTCTTCTAAATAGTCAGTAGTATACGTTTGGGCGACTGTAACAAAAGACAAAATGGTTCAGTAATTTGACGGACATCATAAATAAACCGAGCACTTTCAGGTGAACGACGGTTAGGCGACTTTTCAAATTATTGGCCGGGGCCTCGTTTTCACGCATGTGTACTTTCCAAAGGGCCTCTTGTGCTCGCCCATATTTCAAACTCGCGAGCTTTCGTCGAAATCAGGGTTTAAAGTCGCTTCTGAGAAAATTGATGTTTGTGGTAAGAATACAGAGCATTGGATGTTCAGTCTAACTTACACAGAGATACTTGGTGCACCAAACTTTCCGTCATCTGTCTACAGTTAGGGAAAACACGTCATCATCGAGCAGTGGCGTTTAATCCATCCCTTGAAACATTCAAGAAATTTATGAGCCGATTTAAGCTTAAAAAGGCATTGCAAATATACCCCCTCCGCCCCACCCACTTCGTCTAACAGCATCTATTGTTATTTTCATATTCGACTTGTCACTTTATTGAGAGTTCTCAAATGTATTACTGACTTCATCATGGTAAAATCGTCAGACCGAATTAAGAGATTTCGAAAAGTATGTCAGAATGACAAATATACGAGAGAAACTTAATCGTCTATATCTATGCAGCTCAACGATTTGTAAATCTTCTCGTTTTGTTCGGTTTAGTTTTGGTTTGGCTTATTTTTGTGTGTGTGTTTTTTTTGGGGGGGGGTTGGTATGTTTTTTGTTTTTGTTTTATGTCTTTAGGGTTTTTAGCTGAGCAGCGCGACTCTTGCCCCTGAGTCTACTTGTTTTGTTTGGTTTTAGTGTGGTTCAGTTTTTTGGGATTTGTTTGGTTGTTTTTGTTTTTGTTGTTGTCGTTGTCGTCGTCGTAGTCGAGGTGGTGGTGGTCGTCGTAGCAGTCGTGTTTTTGCGGCTCGGAGCAGCGCGACTCTGGTTCTGAGTTCGACGCCATTGTCGGCTCTGTTTGGTTTGCTGCTGTATCAAGTCCGGCGTTCGCCAACATGTCACTTATCACGTACACTAAGTTTAGTCAAGGGGACCTACATTGCCCCCAAGGCAAAAAGAAGAATGTGAGAGTAAGTCGCACTCGGAATCATGGAGCCATTCACCCGAAGCGATTCAAAGATGAGTTGCCCCGGCCGTTCCAATGCTCACAGATATAACGCAAGAGTCAAGACCAGGCTTGCGCCGCCGCTTTTGGTAGCGTCCGCGCATTCTCGTCGCCATAGTATCGTTGAAGTTCCTATCGCAATTGCCACTTTGGATCAGCAACACTCATTCTTGCTAACAAATTAGTCACACATGGATTTGCACCTGGGATTAGCTTGGCTTTGCGTGGTTATGTTACTGGGAGGTTGGATTAACCCCGAGGGGGTAAATTTAGCCCTTCGCGATTGTACTAGTTGAAGGTGTCCCGGGTTGACTTCGACTGGGGAGGCTCCAGTGACCGTCTCGAACAAGAACTCTTCCGGCAAACACTACCCCTCTCCCGCTAGCTGGTTTGTTTTCGCTGGTCTGGTCTGTTTGTAGTATTACAGACTTCATTTCGCGGTACGCACAGATGTATGGTAAAGACACGGCCATTTTGTTCTTGAAAACAAAGGTTGGGACTTCTACATCCCATTCAGAACCAAAGTTAACAAAAGGCCGCTAAAACTTCTACACGGCTTGAGATAGAAAACGGTTACTCTAGAGAAAGCGCGCATAGTATGACCCCTATGGATAGGATTTTGAATATTGCTCATTAAAATAAGGATAAACTTCGCCGAAAAGATGAAAAGTGTACCAAGGCAGGGTCAACAATGGGATATGAGTGTCGGAGACCTGTATTTGAAAAGCTTTCTCGTCTGCTTAAAGCATGAGCTATTGCCGTCGTAGGCTACGTTGCCAAGCTCACGGGGCGGGGGACTAAAATCCGAGTATAATCGCCATCAGTTTGATAAGAACTTTGCTGTCGGGTAAAAAATTGAACACACAAAAGCAAACTAAAATAATGAGGTCAGACTGTCAACTTTATGTTTTAGCAGACTTTGAAAGTCCTTACAGAACAACTTCTTCCCGTTTCCTAGGTTACTGGAGCAACGAGACATTTTGTATTATAGACTCCATCAGCCAAAGCGCATCCCTGTGCATAAGTGTTTGCCTTCTACCCATAAAACTGACACTAAAACTTTGTTGTTCACAAGCGAGAACGCTTAACATTACAGTGCAGTGTCCAGTGTTTTCTCGATACCCGTTCTTCCATTGCAAATCAGGAATGAAGGAAAGAAGGGAGGCGGCTGCAGTGGTTTGTAAAATATTCGGTTCCGTCGGTGAACAGATATCGAAATGTCCACCGGCGCCTCTTACGGGGTCACGGCGCCGTGACATACAAAATAATTTGAGGGAATTGTGTCTTTATTGACGGCCCTTTCGAGGTTCTTTAGAGTGAAATTGGTTAGTTAAAGGGGCATTGCAAGCAACACACGCGTCAGCAGTTGCAGAACTTAAAAGCTCTTCAGTCTGTGACTACTCGGGCGGCCCTACTAGACCCTGTCGACCTTGATTGAGCTTTGTTGGGTGCCTACGTCCCAACAGCGTCTTTTGGTGGGGCGGCCTTGTGAATTGGACCGGGCCAAGCACATTATACACTCTGCCGTTTGATGGTGGTTTACAAGCGGCAGTTTCAAAATTCTTCTCTAACCTATTAAGGTGACTGTCTGAACAAAACTTGTAATTTGTAGGGTTCTGCCACCGGTAGTCCTCACTGTGATTCAATAGGCAGCTACCCTGGCCATTTCGAGAACATGCAACTAGGTGGCTATGTACTAACTTATATTAATCCTAGGTATTTTTAAAACCATAAAATTTGAAGGGTAACGTGAAAGCCCTTCACAACTGCCCTCCTACGATTTCAAACCCCTCTCCTCTTCCCCTATCTCACCATCTCAAAAAAAATCCCCACTCTCCGTGATTGCAAAAGCCCCTGAACGACCTGTCCCAGGGCAATCCCCGAAAGCGACCGAATCTTACACTGGCACGCTGTCCGCCCACTGTCTTTTCTTTTCAAAATTGGCTGCTAACCAAAAGGAAAAAAAATACCGTAAATTCCCTGTCGCTAATTGAAACAAACACCAGCCCCCCCCCCCCTCTCTTCCCTCCCACCTACACTGATACGGGTAAAGACTCGCCCGGTATGCAAGCATTCTCTTGCAAACACCATTTTGATGTCCCTGCACTTCTGTTCACGGTATTGCTAAAACACGACGGGAAATACCGATGCAATCGAAACCTGGTAGTAACGAAAATTAGAAATTAAAAGCTTTTTGAAGCATCTCTCTTTAAAAGAAACTTACTGTATCATAACATCCAAACAATGAAAATGTAACAGGGGTAAGAACGTGAAGTCTCACATACTTACAATGGCGGCGGTGCATCGCCGTTCGTTGTGAGCAACAGGTGGTCGGGCTGTGTGAAACATCAACGTCTGCAGGTGTTCCGACTTCTAACTTCGGCGAACTCGGGATGATTGACTCGACAATTGCGTTAAGTACTCGTAAAGGGAGCAATCCCGCCGGACGATTCACTCTACGAGTACCTAACCAATCGTTTCATCATCATCAAAAACAGATCCTCCACAAAATGATTTGATGGTATCTCTGCCTGACGTATGACGGGAAGACATGTGATGTGATTTGACGTATCAGACGGCACCACATCATTGCCCACTCACCTCTTTTTAATACCAATCGCCAGTCCATCAAGCATTTCCAAGTGTCAATTTACTTTGATTAATATGATCTGGTGCAAATTTAATCGGTCCCAATATAGGCATCTGTAAAGTTTGTTCACATTAAAATACCCGAAAGGGTAAACAGTAAGATTTTGGAAAATACCCGTCTATTATTTCATTGTAATATGTGATAAGAGTGATAAATTTGCGGCCACTTTATTGCGTCCGATACGCCAACGCACGTCTAATTTTTTCGTTACTTTATTTTCGTGTCAAGTTGGTTTGACGTTAAGTAGCTTCTTGAGTTATTATATTCTTGTTGAAATACATCCAATCAAAGACAGTGGATGCAACACAAGGCTGTTCTGTACCTTTGACGATTGCTCCTATCACAAATACCATTGTACAATAACTTCCTGTGCTGTAGAAATCGAATGACCTTGTCGACATTCACTCGCATTAGCTCCCCAAGGAGCCCTGTTTTCCGCACTTCTCCATTGTTTGTCAGCCGGTTGAAGTGTTTTATTTTGTCTAGTTTTCCTTTGTTTTCCCTAATGTTGACTTTTTGTCGAATAAACCTTGGACATTGTATCTTAATGAATGGCACGATGTCATGATATCGCGGATGACATGCCCCAACCGGCGGTTTTCACACCGCGGCCCCCGCAAGATAATTGTAACAATCCCGAAAATTTCAATTTACCGGTAGCGCGCAATTCTCATCTTGTCTTCCGATCGGTGCGATGGGTCAACTGAGGTCATTCCAGAGCCGTTGGTGCAAAATGCCTACAGGGAGATTGATCAGCGAGATTACCCGTTCCCTGTTTCGTCCCTTCAAGCAGCGGGCACTCTGAAAAGAGTCAAGCCGAGATATCTTTCCTTTCTTTATCAGTGACTGCGTGTCCTCGCAGCGTTTGGGTAATTGGATAGGATTGTCCATTTTGGTCGGACAAAGATCGGCAGTGTTGTTTGTTTGTATTTGAAATTTAGAGCGTGACTCTAAAGCGATTAAAATCTGTTGAATTTGCTTTTTATAGAACATTGGCCATGTCCTCGCGATAAAACACCTCCACAATCACGACTGATAAAGCAGCAGTTCGAGAAATTCAAAAGAGGACGTCAATTCTTGGATCTGAGATTCTTTACACAACTTTCTCGTCCGCCAAGGTATCGGTACTCATTTCAGAAAACTTTCAAATTTACCCTTGGCAACTTTTTCTTCACGCCGGGAAACTTTGAATAAGATGTGGGTAATCTTTTAACACAACTGGCACGGTCAAGTGTGCTCATTAACGTTTGACTTCTTATTTTCAATGCTGTTAAAACTGCAATGTGTGCATGCGGACAAAACACGGCAATCGCTGATTGCGAACCGTTCAGGGTTTTTTTTCACGCTTTTGAGGGGGTCGCAAATTCCTGCCATTGGTTTAAATTGAGATAGACCCCTCGTCACCCACTACCAAAAATGGTGGCACCCCCTCCTTTTGACAGGAGAAACAATATGGTGACCCCAGCCACAAAGAAAACAAAGTTTTAAAAATATGACATAGTATATAAATTATGTTGACAAAAAGAATACTGGGCATTTCAGCATGCTAAATACATTGGGGCAGGAAAATGTGTTGGACACACAGAACCAGACTACAATTAGTACAGCTATGTCTTTTTGAACACTTACTTTACACTTTGTGTAGACACATTAAAATTTCCTTTTTTATTTTAGTGTATAAACTTTTTGCTGACATTTTGATGACATTAAAAAAACGGCACTTGTCATATGCAATTCTAATACTTTATTTGATCTTCGGTACAAAGTCATTAAGTTCTCTTTAAAATGACGAAACTCATTAAAACATTTTCATCCACCTGTATGCCGGAATAATCTTCGAGATATGCACAACTCCTGAAAAAAATGTTCCCAAAACTTGGACTCGTTTTCATTTTAATATTCATTTGCCTTGTCTTGATGCAATAAAATAACTTTTTCACAGATTTTCATTTACACCGTTATGGTTATGATATTTATCTATATTTATCAAAATGACAGCTGAAAAACCTATTTTGTTCTTTAATGTGTTAATTGTTCAAACATGTGTCATCGACAAGGATCTTTACTTTTACAACATTTGAAATGTGTTGTAATTTTAAAGCAGACGTCATCCTTTTGTGCACACTTCTTTCATATGTGCATTAAGATAGAATGCGGCTCGGGGGACAGGCATTTAGACTCAAACTTCTTCAATTCTTTTCTGATCTACCACTTGTGGGGGTTCATTTTGAAGTCCTTTGAGTAAGACAAACTTTCACCGTCTTAATATTTGGAAAATCGAAAATTTTATTTTTCTCCATAGAGTTAACACAGGGATGGCGGCCATTTTGAATTTGAAGTATCGGTCAATCTTAGAATATTTGTTCCTCTAGTACCAAAATTCGCAAGGTGACCACCGATTTTTATTCTTCACTTTGGAAGTGAATGGCTGACAGATTCCTGGAGGAAAATTTCACCGAAAGATGAAGTCTTTTACTTTGGAGGGGCATACTACCTTAAAATAAACATTTTATTGAAAAACAATCTTTAGTGTAGTTGTGATGTAAAAATAAAACGAAATTGTGAATAAGATGAAACATATGATAGAATAGGCTTGGCTTCAGGACACTGTGACTGCTTAATTTTTTCATCTGTTAGACTAATGATAACAAGAACCTGGAATATATCAAAGCAATCCTGAATGTCTTATAAATTTTCAAGATTCAGATTGGCTGATGCAGTGAATTCAAAAAGTTACTTTGATGAGTGGCGTGGCCACGTCAGTATCAGGCCATCTTGTCACGTCTCACAACAGAGAAAACTACGTTACACAGTTACATTTTTGAAAATACTGTGACCTCTCCAGTGCCTGTAAAAAGAGTACCCCACCCCTTCTTGGATTTACAAATTAAGGTGACCCCCGGATTTTGCCGCCCCCAGCCCTCAAAAATGAACGTTCCCTTATAGTCGCTGCAGTGGTTGTAGGTTGGCCGAAGCGAAAATGCTCATCCGTTCACATGCTGCCAACGAATTACACTGCATGTGTTCAAATCTAAACCTCTTCTGCAATAGCTGGTATATTAATGACAAAATTTTGTTGAACTGATAACCAAGGTCTAATATTTCCTCTCTCTCTCTCTCTCTCTCTCTCTCTCTCTCTCTCTCTCTCTCTCTCTCTCTCTCTCTCTCTCTCTCTCTCTCCCGCTTGACATGTGCTCGGCATCGTACCAGGGCCTGTCCCCGCCGACCGTCCGGAATATGGATCCACAGCGATCGTCACCAATCCATCATCAACACTCAGCTCCCATCAACAACTATCGTACTTTATTAAAATGTCATTTAAAATGGTTCGTGATTGCCAATCGGTTCATCCTTGAATATTGATTGTAATTACCTCGCGTGCGCATGCGCGCAGCGAGGTTATGTCGCAGCGATGTCTGTCTGTCTGTCCGTCTGTGTGTCTGTGTGTCTGTCTGTCTGTCTGTCTGTCTGTTGGTCCATTTTCTCAAAAACGGCTGAACGTATTTCAGTCAAATTTGGTAGACATCTTCAGAATTCAAATGGCTAGAACTGAAAAGGTTTTGGTGGGCGTGGCTTGGATATTAATGAAGTTATGAAAGTTTTAATTTTTCTGTTACGCCGCGTATGACAAGTGAAAACAATCGACTGTTTGAGGGCGCTGTGAAATGTGCTTGTCCAGGTTGGCTACAGCTGGATAGCTCTGGTTTCAACCACGGTCCCTCCGTGTTTCAACCTCGTATTGAACATTAAAAATATGATATTTTATTACTCATTCAACTCACTATTCAAGATAAAATATCGTTTAGCAATTAGCTTCATCCTTGGTAATTGATTATTTCCCTCGCTGCTCGATCGCCAGAAATGAGTACATACGTTCTTAGCCCTGCGTACGATGCTGTGTGTTCCGCTACAGCTATTAATAGCCCCGCTCACCACAGCCCTGCAAAGACCCGTACGTAGAGTTGGTGACTTCAAATCCATTTTTGGACTTGACGTAAAAAGCCAAATTACTGCCGAAATTCAGCGTTCTTGGGCCCAAGTCGTATCCTGCCTACCGCAGCTACTCGATTGCTTCCAAAAATGCCAGTCTTTTATTCTTTTTTCGTAAATAACCGTCGATGTCGGCAACTCTCTCGCTAGCCCTGCGTACGTACGCAGTGTACGCTGTGCATTCCCTGTGTGCGTTCCTAACACACAGCGTACACTGCGTACGTAATACGTTCTCTACCTAGCCTCATGGCATGGAAGTGCTGATGAATAATAACTTTGGGTCAAAGGTATTGAAGTGTCCAATCAGGTTCGTGCACAGAGTCCAAGGCCATGACCTACTTCATGTACTGCTGCACTAAAACATTTTACACAAAGTGATTTCTGAATTCAGTCACTCGGCCGCGCTGATCGCTAATCTTGAGTTTTGACTGTTGATGTCGTCGTGTCGACGTTTGACTTTAAGAATCGTGTGGGTTACTCTGGACATAGCGAACCAAAAGCTAGATTATCGAAGGTTAGCGTCATAATATTTGATCAATGCATTTTTCTCTGAGAATGAGATGTAGAGTGACACTTTTCAATCTTGTGTGTGTGTCAGCGAATTTATATTCCGGCATGGTTCCGCTGAGATCAGCATAATATTATGGCGACGTATTGACAGTCTGTGTCTTTTAAGTTGCTTTTCAAGATTGTATTAGCTACAGAACCAACAATGACAAATTTTTCATGAGATTTCCATGTTGGCATTGATGTTAAATCAGGAGCAGTAGGCTAGCTCCTGCCATGCTCCTGCGTACAATAGGTCTGCGTTTCCCGGCGGTACGGTGGTAGGCCGACGGCTTGTACCACACTGTCCACAGGACAGCACGTGGTAGAGGCCGTGTGCACAACCTGTACGCAGAGCTTCGAATACACTAGACAGAGTTCGTGTTTCCGTAAATTAGGCATTGAACTTGACAATATAGGCAATAACCAGAATCATCGACCATCGCCTGACAAGTGCACCATAGTCAGCTGTACATGAGTTGCGTGGCGTGGTGAGCAGGTTCCCATGGGTATTTATTTTTTGAAACGCGTACTTCAAAGGTCACGAACTCATTTTGCTGCTACACGGCGCGGCACAGATGATTGTATCGTTTTTGGGCGCATTGAGATACTGTGAAGTAGGTCAACTCGTTCTACATGGCAATTATATGTGAAATATGCAGAATTTATACGCAAACGCGACCTCTGCCAGTTAAGAGCCTGCTCAGCCATTTGCACTTGCATCGACAGATATTGTTGGATCATAATTTTTCAAATGGTTTCTTTTCTTTTTTTTCATTGCGTAATACAGTGGGGATAATGTCAAATTTAGATAGATTGGATTAATTTCGGGAATAAAAACAATGTAATGTCATAAAAGCCAATACCCCAAGAAGTACTTTACAAAATGTGCACGCGAGGCAATTCAGTTCATATCTGGTTTTACTGTCTATCTTTGGTCACTGTATTTATTTACGTTTGAATTCCAATTCTCTGCAACTTGAAAAAGTCAAATGACAATGTCACACCCTGAATTTTGAACTTGACATGACAAATGTAGTTGTCTTTTTCCTTTTGTGTCATGAGTTTGGCTGCAAAGAAGTTAACCCATTGTTGATGGTGAATGTTTTTTCTTCCGCGTTGCCAAACTACATCGACGCTACTGAGATGAATAAACTGAGAATAACAAAATCAAGAGAGTGCAGAAATGTCGCCTCTGAAAGAAAACTGAAATTATGCCCCGTGCACGCATCTGAACAAAAACTGAGGCAAGTCTATTCGATAATCGTGGGGTTTTGAAATGCCAAACCAAACAGAAGTGTCACGAAATGCCAAGCTTACAGGACCTGCGTGACCGCGATCGAGTTTACGGCGACACGAAAAGCCGCGGCCACATTTTAGGAGAGGGCGTCGTATCAGGCCCTAGATTAACCTCCATTCTATAAGGGTGATGACAGGTGCTCAAAAGACGCAGATTAAATGGCTTAGTGGGAAGAATTTCGAGGGCGTCGACGGTACGTAGGCGACGTATTCGTTCAAAACTGAGGTACAGTATGTGGTACCCCAACCTGGGTTTTTAGGCAGAGAAGGAGAAAAATGTTTCAGCTTGTCTGTGGTTTTTCGCAATCACGTGTCATTTGACTTTATCTGTTCCTTTATCGCCGTCTGCTTTTCTCCAAACTAGATTTATACTTGCATACACTTACATGTAAAAGCAATTAATGTCTGTCTGTCTGTCTGTCACTATGTATGTATGTATGTATGTATGTATGTATGTATGTATGTATGTATGTATGTATGTATGTATGTATGTATGTATGTGTGTGTGTGTGTATGTATGTATGTATGTATGTATGTGTGTGTGTGTGTTTATGTGTGTATTTTGGTAGGTGGGATAGGTAGGTAGGTAGGTATGAAGGTATGCATGTAGGGTAGTAGGTAGGTAGGTAGGTAAGAAGCTTGTGTGCTCTAGCTTAAGCGTGTATTTTCATGCGCGCATATTTGCATATTCATGCATGGTGTACGTGTGAAGGTATGTGAGCATGGGTGTGTATGTGTATATAAATGTTGGAAAACATGTTTGTAAGTATGCATACAAATGAGTGTGCGCCCGTGTATGTTTACGAAGTATTCACATGTATGTACAGGAAATTTTCGTATTACTGTAGCCGGGAGTTTAAAATAACACAATTCGAATAGGAAATCCACGTCACAGAAAAAAGTTTGAATTCTTTGTTATTGCCGTCAGTCTGAGCAGATACTTTTACAAAAAAATGCTCCTTATGCTCGCATATAAACTCACATAGACAACAATATGGAGGGGATACGAGGCACGTTTATACATGTTTACCAACTGCTTTTGGGTGTTTCCTCGCAGCTCAAGCATATCCGTCGCTATAGATCGAGTGAACAATCGAAGCAAGGGGTCACGGCGACTTTTATCAACTCGAGAGGCGGGTCGCACATTGAACACTCCTGCAAGGCTTGTGGAATACCAGCGCCCAGGCTACATCACCTGCGGACATCGTACTAAACCGGCTTAATTGGAGCGAAGCCGTACACGCTCAACGCCTGGCCTTGTTGCAAAGTTCATGCTTGGGGGAGGGAGATTAGCCGGGATTTTGTTGAAATTCCAAGCGTGTAGTGTACACATTGTGACGAGGGACCCGGGTCTTATGTTTTTCATTTTGTTGTGTCACCTTTCGACAGAGTTCACAATCCTAAAAAATAAGGAGGTGCAGTCACTTATAATTTTCGGTGTTACAGTTCATTTAACTGACCACATTCGTTCACGAGACTCCCCCGTCAGACAATAGGCGTCAACGGTAGAATTCCGCAACTTGCTATCGTCGTGAATTATATTATATGCGGCGACTCCGTCACCTCTTGAGTATAAATAACAATGAAATATAAAGCCCATCACAATGCATGACGGGTCGGAACGGCCTCATTGTTTTTTGAATTAATATATTTTGAAAGGTGAACGATTTGTGTAAGCTGTATAAAATGATGTGTAAAAGACCTTGATATACTAGATTTTTAACCAATTCTACGCAGTGAATACACGGTATAGCAACACCCTTTGGCACCACCTTTGGGAGATGCGGCAAGCATGGAACATGGTTTATCGATCCACGCGTCATGAGTGTCGCTTAATCAAGCAACTGCGCTATCTCGTCTGTGTTGTGATATAAATTTTGCACATTGTTCAAATGAACAGCATAAACGTTCACGGTCAGAAAAGTTACAAAGGGGGACTAGCGTTGTCCTCGTAGCAAAGGTTTCAAAACATACCGGTTCGACGAAGTGAAATATGTCTATTAAATCGATTCGCGTCTGAAGTGTGATGACTTCAGTGAGAAAATCAACAACCACCTCATTCATTTGAGAGTCCGTGAAACCCCCACATGACCCTTGTCACGTCACGACAAAAATACTGAGCACGGCAGACACCTGGCAAATACAACTTTCAGATAATATACGCAGAACTAGATACTGTCACGGCGGTTTAAAAAAAGATTACCTCAGTGATACTATTAAGCTCTTGTCTAGATAAAGTTTATACAGGGAGAGATAGATGCTGTTCTACCATGGTGGTTGCTCTTTTCCGTGGTTTTGAAAACCTTTCCCCGCCCATCGATAGAAAATAGGTCCTTTCTTGAACCAAGCACAGTGGACCTCCTGGATAGAAGGGTTTGCCCAAACCTCGGCAACGTGTCTGACACCATGCCTTGTTTCGTTGCGACAGCTTTTGTCGTTGATGCCTCGGGGCTCTTCGGGGAGGGCTGAGGGTTACCAAAATGTCACAGGCAGCTATTTGATGACTATCCAGGACCAGAGAGAGAAAAATGTAAACGCTCTGTTTTTTGCATCCGAACATGATGTACGGGGCAATAAAGTCACCATGTATGTAAATTCTTTTTTTGTTGTTTTGACTCAGACATGCAAGTTTTGACGTAATATTCATTAGAATATGGAAATATTTTTAGCAGTGCCATTACGATGACCCAGAGAAGTAATAACGATCAAGGAAATGCCCCTAAGGAGTGTTTAACTTGCTTGTTACTTTGATATTACACCTGAGTTGTTACATTGGCGACCTAGTGTTGACCGCTTTGCCAATGGACTGGGTTTTCTTCACAGGGTAGCGCCAGACGTGTGCTGTTAGCATCGCAAGGCGATTTTTATTATGAGTGGAGTCCCGCACGACATGAGCAAGAAGCAGGGATGGGTGTCATACCTGATGACTTGCCCCTCCCTTCACCCTTCCAACTGTGATCCCAAGTAGATCTGTGGAGATTATCTAGCCTGTATGTATGCGAATAATCTGTCAGAATGACTCCTCAATTTTAGAGTCTTGTTTTTATCTTTTGGCCTGCAAGATATCCGCAGACAAATAGCGGGGAGGGGAAGTCGCTTAATATGCCCTTCAGTTTGTTATCTCAAAATTTTCAAATTCCGCAGCTCTTGTTGCGTCCGTACCGCGAACTTGAGCGGCAGCACTTTGTAAGAAATATTCCAAGTGATTTATGTAGCTTTTAAAACACACAATTTGAACAATTTGCCATAATAGTAATCCCACGCGACAGAGGTTAATCGCTACACAGTACATCAAGTCAGCCGTCCGTGTGAAGTTCCGCGAGACCCGCCGCATTTTTTCACATGGGAATGAATAGGCACTTACGCGAGGTGCCTAGACCCGTACAAAGACCCCGTCAAACCGCTGAAAAATACTGAACGATATGTCGCTGCAAAGCCTGGGGCAGAAGATTACATCACCGCTGTCTGACGTCACCAACTAATCAGTGTTTGCTCCGTTGCACCCCGCTCTTTGGATTGGTTGTACCCAAATTTGTTTGGGTACTTTAGAGTTATTTTATCTTCGTATAATACCGTTACGGGGAGATGGCTGTACTTTTTTATCGAAAATTGTTGCCTACATATTATCGTCAGCACGACCGAACCTGGCGTTTATCGGGGGAACGAGGCAACTCATAGATCGAAGGTTCGGAGTACGGACCAATTATTGGTGTTCTCCCAAGCCCAAGGATAAGGAGCACACAGTTTGGTGTCAATAATTGCGTTACATCGCGCGGCCCTTTACACAGTTTCCCTAACACACTGATATCAAGATGAGCAACGTACTGGTGCAGGCAGACATGTTTTACAATTTTTTATTGCCTCCCGGGAGTGCACGAACATTTCTTTCCTCACTAACAAAAGCTTCCCACTTCCCCCCTGCGGGGAAAATGCTTCACAGTTTAATCGTCATTGTAGTCGGGGGAAAATTTCAGAGCACACTTGAGGCACATCAACATCCACCGATGATGAACGGGCAGGATACGATATACAACACTCAATTTGTTATGTTGCTGTCTTTGTTGTTTTACTAAGTCCCTGTGCTCGTGCCTGCCTATTGTTGAAGGAGAAAGCGGAAAATGATAACAGCATTTTTTTTCATGTTTATGGCTCTGCAGTAAATTACAATAATCCAGTGTGATGGCCTACCGTATAAAATTAAATGGAGGTATAGCCGGTCGCATGTCTGCGTGCCTTTCTTATGCTTTTATTTTGTTCTTACGGTAAATCCAGTGCCTGGGTCGCTGCAAACCTCACCTATCGCTCGGCTACAGCGACAGAAACAGTGCCATTTTCCCTCGTTGGCCCGTACCTGTGTCTTATCCTCAAACCGTGCACGCGAAAAGCAGTGGGTTTTTAACGAGCGAAAAAGGTCAACCAAGGGCGCCCCGTGCCTGGGGTAACCACGCACTGTATTAACCAATCACGGGGCGTTAAGTGACTCGATACTAGCACACGAGTCCTTAATACAGAGAATTATCTCAGTGAACTCTCTGACCTTGAACAGATTGTACAAATCAGAGAAGGTACAAGACTTGACAGTATCATGCAGCCGGCAAATGTGCGTTTCATTATCACGACGTAACTATCGCAGGAGTTTCTTTATCTGCTGCTAAAATTTGATTTTCGGGATATGGTGTCGTGATCGGTCAAAATTGCTTCGATCTGTGACCTAGTAAGTATATAATCCACCAAAACAATCGCTTTGATATTTGCTATTAAAAGAGACGCGGTACATGCACGTAGGCGTCCAGTTAAACGTTCATTTTGTTTCTTTTTTTTGTATTTTATTCTCCTTCCGTCGCGAGAGGTCGTCCCTGTCCTCGTCGCCTAGCAACGGACGACGCGACATCGCGGCAGCGAGGACATTCTTGCATCCGTGACTGTCTCGACGAGCTCACAATAGACGCTCGCTCGTGAAAACAGTGGAATTGATCGACGGGGGCGTGCGGAAAATTAGAATTGCATTCATCTCTTTTTGCGGAGTAGTCAGGGAACCAGGATCAAATAACAGCTGTGATGTGCTCTTCCCTTCTCATCATTTTCCCCCACCTGATCTTGAATTACAGCGACTGTACATGTCAATGAACATGTGTTCACGCAAAAGAAGTAACATGTATTTGAATAATATCATATTATTTTCTCTTTCTGAGCGGTATTCAAATTTGCTTTCATCGCCAAGGCGACATGGGTATCGAATTTCAACACTCTCGTTTCAGAAAACTCGTATCAAGTTCGCATTACATTTATAATGATGCGACCTCTCGAAGACGTTAATTTAAGTATCGTTACAGTCTTTAGCTTGATTCAAATTCGCCAGAGTGATGCAAATCGTCTATATCAGCGGTAAAAACAGGAGGTAAGTTGTTAGAAAATTTTCTGAATTTTTAGATTTCGTGTTCGCTTAATTAGTCTAGTAACTACTCTGTTTCTGTTTTGTCTAATTTAGTTTGCAAACACACACAAAGACACAATTAAATACACTACCCGTGAGCTCAATTAAGGAACTCTTCAACTGTTTGGTTTTGTTAGCTTCTACTTGGCTTTCGATCGGCGCTAAATTATGAATGAAAGAGAGGGGTTTTTTTTGAAAGGCATACTCACCCTGATGAAAACAAATTGCCCCCGTCGTGCAAATCTGCCTTGATCGTTCTTGGGTCTTCGAGAGCATCGTCGATCAGGAGGAATTCTCATGATTGCTCACATTCGGCAAACTAGGATCCGATCGATCGAGGCATCTCGTGCGAACAACTCCGGCAGCGGCGAGGGCGGGGGGAGTGGAACGGTTAACGCCCGAGGTTACGATACGAGATGAACGCCATCGCCCGAGTCTTCCCTTTTGCAACAGGTAACACGCATCTCCGCCGCTTTGAATAAAATAGCCTCTTTGGAAAAGGGCTATCTTTATATTAAGTGTCCCCTACAGGTAGAAATGGTCGCTTCCGAACAAAAGTGTCGTGCTATGGTGAATACCGGGAGCTAGGACACGTCACCATCTCGAGAATGATTGACAAGACGGTCCACTGTATCGGGAGAATGTCAACGAGGCTTATGTTATTTGATTTACCATATGAAATCGAGTCTGAATAACACTCCCTTTCTCTTGCCGTTGCACAAATTCAAGGTCATGTACTAGCCAAAACATGAATCAATCGCCCACTAATGTAATTAATGGACTTGAAATTTACCTGGGATTTAGTATGGGCGCTCAAGTCTGGCATTGTGCTTAGCCGCTATTTTAATACTCACTTAACAGTTCTGGTACAGGTGTGTGTTTTAGAAAGATCTACTCTACGGCCTGACACGATCGCAAGTGCAGGGTACAGCTGCGTGCAAGATCATCGTAATTGCTGCAATTAAATGTAAAATTAAAGTAACGCAAACACGAAACGATTTTATAAGGCAGGGACTTGCAAATCCCTGAATCTAGGCATCCGCTGGAATTTATTTGACGGTGTATGGAATTTATTTTTTCTACTCTGGCGAGAATTCTGAGAGTGGTGTATATAAGTGGGTAATAGCGACAGGGCCATAATTGAAAATTTGAAATCTGGATTTTGGTCACGTACAGAATGCCTTCGTCGTTCTATGTATTTGCCAGTTTTCCGAGAATGAATGGCTGAGCAACCGAAACGGGTTCAGGCCTGACTGATAACGATTCTTTTGAAACCAGGCACGAAAGCCTGAGTCAGGTGTTTCCATGGCAACAAGAACGACGCGTTAGAATGTCACTGACACTGCTTGTAAACATATTCAAAGACGATCCATGCAATTTTTACAGGAACTGCGCTGCAACATGTATATTTATTCTAGTATAAATTATTCTGTGCACGTTTCTTTGAATTAATATCGCTGACAGAATTCTGAAAATTAATGTTTGTAAATCATATCAGCGGGGAGCCTTTGACTTTAGAGATAATGTGGTTTGGAGGCGAGTTTAAATTACGGTGAATAGATGTGCATGGATATTTCTGGCTTTGGATATGTCATACGAAAATGAAACAACATCAGCAAATTGTTGAAACGATGAACACAGGCGAGCAGGCATCATATTTATTAATTATGATAGCGCCAAAACAGTTTAGGAAAGACAAACAGCGCTTTTGAACAGCAAATCCCCCGAAGTGGAAACTTTTGCCGATAAAATTGTTACCGGAGCAGACACCAATTATACTGAGAATATCCAAACGGACGAAAATCATTTGGGGAGAACGCTGTGAAGAGCTTGTTTCGAAGAGCCATGCTTTTAAAAATGCCAAGCTGTTATTCAACCCGACATCTTTCTCAAATTAGCCCGGGCCTTTTATCGATTGGTACGCGTTCCTTTGATTTTCGTTTTACCATGAAGCGAGTGGACCCCTTTTCTCTTGCCTTGATCGATCGCCCCAAGGCAAGAAACTCACAGCTCCCTCGGTACGACGTCCCATTCGAAGCCAAGGAGCCAACAGCGTCGACTTCGTGGTTTTTAGGGGTTTAAAGCGTCTTAGAGATCGGCAAGAGAACAGCAAACTTCAAAATCAGCTCCAACCGCCGTTTTGTCGAGTCAGCTTTTCAGGGCGACAGCTCTGTGTCAGGTAAGAGGCTTGCCTTGTTTGTCAATTGAATGGACCCTACCCCCGGACACCTGCCTCAGTAATTCTATTCAGTTCGACCGGAGTGTCCGACAATCACCCCAGAAGAAAACAACAGACGGTGCCGGTCTGTTGTTTGGGGTGTGATCTGTCCAATACCCGGTGTTTGAATCGCTGGCTCGCCACTTGTTCCATTTAAATTGTGATTGGAATTTCCGCCAGGGGAGTGCTTTGGTATTGTTCAAAATGGGAAGCCATCAACGGACAGATTCTATAGGGCCTACGTTTAATTGGTTCGATTCACTGCTACAAGTTAGACACCCGCTGTGTGGGGCTCGGTACCTGTCCGAACTTGCGTGCATTTCCGCGATCTTTCCTCGATATTGTTCAATTTCAAACGGGTTGATCGACACGGTAATTAAATAATTTGACCGGTCGCGCTTTCAGAAGCGCATTTGTGTCCAACGAGCGACGTTGCCTTTCACTGTTCAAACTTGAATTGTCTGAAGTGCACCGTGAGTGTTCAACACCACACACAACTTTTCTGGTATGTGTGACGAACTCACAATCTGTCTCTATGGAATTTTGTCCCAGACTACTCGTGGGCTAAAATGTCCATTTCAGGTTGATCCATACCCGGAAACTATGTGAATTTTCCATGGAATCTGTCGTCATGTCTTCACTAATCCGCGATATTCGTTAAAACTTAATCATTTCGTTCTAATAATGTCGCCTTGAAATATCAATTGAAGCACCGGACAGAACGGACCCCCAGAACGATCACTGTGTCCTTGTAACCCCCACATAGAATTCAAACATCGAAATGTTCAACTTGCGCAGAGGTCTTAATGAGCAACAGTTTCTATGCCCTAAATACAAAAGTTAAAGTTCAAAGCGTACAAATAAACATAATACACTTCGGTCTTACCCCATACCGAGTACTTCCCCCACAAGAAGACAATAGTTTACAAATAACACAAGTTTCACATTTACTAATGGCTGTATATTTGCATATAAATAAATGCCAAGTAAAAATAGGAACCTCTCTCTCTCTCTCTCTCTCTCTCTCTCTCTCTCTCTCTCTCTCTCTCTCGCTGATATTTGCCAACACTGTCACTGGACAAAAAACATAGGCTAGGTTGACAAGTCCTAAATAAGGAATTAAAAAAATTAGGATTATAATTAAGATGCCGAAGAAAACAAAAGTATTTAAAAAGTATAGACAAATTTACAGCTAAGTGAGTTTAAATAACGTTTAATTTAGTAAAACAATCGAATTCGTTCTTTTACGTACAATTTTGTCAAAATGCCCATCGGGACGTTTTATATCCAAACAAGTTGCAACTTGAATAGGCATTCAAATTTGAGGAGAAATTTGAACTTTTCACGTTAGATTTCATTGTTCACTACATGATAATGCGAAGTTTAATTTCCTTCCCTCAAAAAGTAGTGTGCACGTCAAATAAGCAATATCTTGAACAAATCTCCCGAGAGTCATCATCCCGAGCCTGTTGCATGACGGAACATATTTGATTCCTATTGAAATCGGCATGTTTACCGGTCGATAGTGTTGTAGCGCGGGAAACGATGATTTGCTAATGGTTCCTCTCATGACCTTGGGGGAACACTGAATTAATATCTGAAATTAAGAGCATACTTTTAAAATACGGTGCTTATGGGACAGCTTTCATTATTAAAACTGCTTAAATGGCAAATGCTCAAAAAAAATACGAACACACGCAGAGCCATATAAAACCTGATTGACGGTAACTAAGCAACGTAATATGTACATACATGTATATATATATATATATATATATATATATATATATATATATATATATATATATATATATATATATATATATGACATAGAAATACAGAGAGAGATACGAATTGTAAAGTACGACATACCTAATTCAACTTAATGTACTAAAATATAATTCTTAGAATGTACGTATATATATATATATATATATATATATATATATATATATATATATATATATATATATATATATATATTATATATATATATATATATATATATATATATATATATATATATATATATATATATATATATATATTCTTACGATGATCACTTTAAGCAAGCGCAATACTGACAGCTTCGATCAACCGTGGTTTCTGCTTGAAGTCACTTTGTTTCATACGGCTCCGCACCTTTGTATCGAGCGCCTTGATATTGAGTTGAAAGCCGGTCAACCCAAAGGAAACGAAGGAAAGGAACTGAAGACGTCATTATTGAAAAGAAAAAAAACACCTGAAAGATAGATCCTTGGTACACATTGCATTGCACAGTCGACGCCTGGTGGGGGTTTGTTACAATTCTCTGTGTCTGTATTGAGCGAGGTGTGCCAACGACTGAATGATTGGATATTTCCTCCGTCGCTGAGTGAAAGGTATCTGTGCTATCATTCAAACGTTCATGTATGCGTCTGCGTGTGTCTACATTACACAGACAGACAGACAGACAGACAGACAGACAGACAGACAGAGAAAATGTGTATGTGTTTATCAGTCCTGTTTTCGCCTGTGGAATTTCCAATTTGTTTATATATGTTCATTTACAACATCGTCGATGTGGTCACTCCGCCGCCGATGTCTTGCCTCACAACAACAACGGCTATGGGGATCTCGTCTACCCTTCAAACACGATCAGATATCGGTAATCCAGACATATCCTTTTGCCTTCAAAAACACTAAAACAAACATATCAGGTAAACAACGCGTTGGTTCAAGCCATAGACCCTCGAGGTCTATGTTCAAACCTTTTGGGAATTATTTCTTGAGGGTTTGTCAC